>NW_017567001.1:370391-465998 GCF_001661265.1 Saitoella complicata NRRL Y-17804
ACATTTCGAAAGCGTTTCGTGAAACTGATAGATTGTGGGTGGGTGAAGATTAGGCCGGTAATGCGATTTTCGTTGTCCACCCTCTTCCGGAAAGGCAGGCCTTCTTCTTCGAGTTTGTCTAACAAGGCAACAATGGGTGTACGCCGGGCAAGATTCTTGACGCGAAGGTCGCGCTTGGCGTTGTAGATGTTGCGGCGCAAAAAGTCTGGGTTGCCCTCCGGGTCCTCGCGTAGGGCCACGGCAATAGTCCTAGGCAGCGCACCTGCCTTCGTCATCCTCTCAGTGTCTTTGATCTGGGTGGCTGTGAGTTTCCTGTGCTGGGGGAGTGCCGTGGGATCGATTACGGGCTCATGGTTGTGCTCCCCGTTCTTTGTCGATAACTCCCAATCTCCTGTTATCCCAGAGAGCTTGCCAACAAGCTTGAAAGGGCAGCCCTGGGCCTTGTGGTTTGATTTGCGCTGACGGGAAGTGCGGTCAAGATTATGGCGATTTCTATACTCGCCGCCACGGGTACATTTTAGCCATACTTTGCCGGGTTTGGATCGCTCAGTTGCAATGGCATAGCCACGGGGCTTGGCCCAGGCCTGGGCATAATTCTTGAGCTCTTCCAGGGTAGGGAAAGAGGCATCAGGTGGAGGATCCATTTCTGTCTCCTACAGCTGAATTTAATGCTGTTTTGTGTGGTTGTTATGCTCTGATCTTCTCAATTTTCGGCGCGCGGGGGTGTGGTTTGAAGATTTAGGGGTGTGGAATGATCAAGACCCTTTTCAGCAGGCGGTTCGGTTAGCTCCCGCTCACGTGAATATCCATGGTGGTGAGATTGCCTTGAGGCAGGTTGAGCAACGTGTCTACGCAGATCATGCGCAGACCCTGAGTGATACCTGCAGAAATTTCCTAATTGGGCGCATCCGCCCGCACGTAGGCGATTATTTTTCGAGCAATTATTTTTACGACCCTGCTCGAGCATCTCGAAAAGATAATCGATGTTTATACATAATTGCCATGGCAACCGTGCAATTGGAAATTAAACGATTGTCTTTTGTAGAGGTTTCACTACCAGAAAAGTCAGACGCGACCAGCGTAGAATTTTAACTTGCCAAAATTGAAGGAGATAGATCAAGAGGAACTCAAGGGGATATAAAAGACAATGTTTTAAACTACTCTACATACTCTCAGCCTGTTCTGACTTGTTCTGACCACTTGGTGATGTCATATCTGGGAATATGGTTATCTGCAGAGCACCGTGTTCTCAACCCCCACACCCAACGAAGACATCCCATACAGCGAGGTTTCGCATGAAGAGAGACCATACCGTCGTGCTCAGATCATGGCCCTCACAAAAGCCGAAATCCCAAAGGAGAATATTGAGCAGCAGTGTCTTGTCAAGAGAAGGACATTGCAAGATATCACTAACCATTAGTGGAAGACAGCCTCCTACCGCGACAGCCCTCGTTCTGGACGCCCTCAGACCCTTTCCAAACACGATAAGGAACGAGCTCACCCGCAGCGTCCGCACAGGGAAGTACAACAACATTGTGGAAGCTGCTGCTGCCTTCAATCATGGTCACCAAAGGGATGTCTCAGCAGAGACAGTACGCTTGTTACTGCTCAAACGCGGAGCAAAGTGTGTTACACAGAAGAGGAAACCGTTTCTGTCGACTGCGGCTCGGGAAAGGCGTTACCAATGGGCAAAGGAGCACTTGCACTGGAGGAACGAGGACTGGATGCGGATCATCTACACTGACGAATTGAAATTCCAGCGTTCTGGGCCAGGATATGTTGCAAAGGTCTATGTGTGGCATGGGGATCCTCCTAGGGAGAATAAATTCATTCCTCGGATGCATTCTGGTGGTGGGAGTATCTTCGTGTTTGGTAGAATGTGCTGGTGGGGGGCCACAAAACTCGCTCGTTCAGAGGTCCCAACGGTCCACAAGTTCGTGATGATGCGTGATTTCGTTGAAGACTTTCTGCTTGCCAAGCTTCAGGAGTTCAGAGAAGCCGACATCAATCTCACAATGCAACATGACAACGACGCCAAGTTTCACACGCCCGACTGCAAAGAATCCTACGAAAGGGAGGGATACAGAGTCCTACCCTGGCCGGCATACTCACCTGAATATGAACTCCATTGAGGAGTTGTGGTACCTGATCTCCAAACGCCTGGAAAAGCGAGCTGGGTTTGCAAAAGACCTGGATGAACTATGGGAATGGATGTTGGAGGACTGGGAAAAGATTCTGCTCGAATACCTCCGGAAGCTCATTGAATCGATGCCCCAGAGGGTGAAGGACCTTTACGATGTAAAAGGGGGTCATACAAGGCATTCAGGTTTACTTGCGAGGGTAAGGAGGGGGTGTTCGAGGAGCCCGTGGAGCACTCAGGAAGGACCCCCGCGACTACTATAGTTAGGGAGTTGTCCTCTTACAGATGCGTTTATTTTGTTTTAAATAAGACGTTTTTCAAATCGTTTCAGCGAATTTCCAACTTCTAACTTGACCGGCTTCCTCGCCGGCCCTCGCGGCCGACTTTTTTGGGCCACGGTATCCCCATTGCATCTCCACAGTCCGTTGGATGCCCTACACGTAGATCACAACGACGTAGACGGCGAGGCCTAGGGATATCCCAAGTGCCAATAACTATGCTATAGTTAGAGTAATAACGATGACGCTGCATAAGGAGTATAAACGCCAGAAGATGAGAAAAACCTGACCTTGACTTGCTTGACGACGACACCGACGACTTGTGCCGACGAATTGTTTGCTTCTCGATGTGCGACGTAACGGTGACGATGGACGAGGGGAGGACATAGCCTGCTTGTCCCTCCCACTTTCACCTCGCCCCGGATGACCTTCCATTCAATATTCGACAACCTCCACCCACACCCGATGGGCAACTCACATCTCCATCTCCATATCACCATCCCTATCTTCCGCTCCCATGTTCACCCCACCACCCTCCTCCTGAGCATCCCTAAACGGCGCCTCCCCAGCCCTCCCCACCTCCTCCAAGTCCCTCTCCCCCGTCTCCTCCTCACTCTCCCACCTCCCCACTCTCCTCCTCCGACTGGTCCGAAACAACTCTGTATCCGTATACTCATGTCCCGCAATCATCCTCCTCGCCTCCCACAACGGCTCATATTCTCGTAACTGGAATTTGATCGCGTCATCGAGGACCACGCTGAATCGTCTTTGTTGCACGAGTTGCGCAGCGGCAGCGAAGGGGAGGGAAAGTGTTTCCATTACGTACGCGCAGACGAAGGCTGCGGCGCGGGTGTTCCCGTCGGTATCGTATACGAGGACTTTTCCGCCTCTTCGTAATTCTGCGTCGATCATGTCTTTACAGACTGGGAACCATTTGATACATCCGTGTCCGTCTTCGACACTTCCGAGGTCGATGTACGAACATCGGAAGAGTTGGTGTTGTTGTGGACGTGGTATTAGGTGTGCGGCGGTTTGTGAGGTGCGGATTGCGAGGAGGGAGGTTATGGAGTGAGATTGGAGGAGGGGGAGGTCGCGGGTTGAGGAGAGGGGGCCGAGGAAAACCCCTGGCAGGATTTCTTGGAAGGTACGGCGGTTTTCGTATCTATCCATAGATCGGCGTTTAGTCATGAACGAGAGGGATGATGATGGAGACCCACTTCCAAGAAAATACTTCGCCCACGTTATTGTAATCATACGGCCTCGTATGTATCTTCGGATACTGCGGCCCATAACTCCGCTCAATATTTGCTTCCGCTGTCTTCCCTGTACCTTGATTGATCTGCTGAGGAGAAGCGGTCATCGGGGATTGGTGATCCATGGTGAATACGATGTTGTTTGTTGTGTTGCTGTATGCGAGGTTCATCGTTATCGCGGTCAAGGGTCTTCTGGAGTTGGTGGAGAGGAGAGTCGCGTGTCTGTGAGCCGCCCAATTAAGGGTGGGAGAGTGGACTGATTATCCAGTTGTTTCGTTGATAAAACCTTTCATCTCCAGGCGAAGTGGCCGAGCGGTCTAAGGCGCCGTGTTAAGGTTACTACCAGTAATCCCGCGGTCCGAAAGGGCGCGAGTTCGAATCTCGTCTTCGTCACCATATCTTTTTTTTGTTTTAATGTCTTTCGGTGATTTTTGTGTTCTTTCCCGTTGCAGGTCAGAGACGTTGCTGCTTCGCGATCGAGGATAGAACTTGGAGCGTGCTCGTGTGCTCGGGACTATCGGCTGTCTCGGCTATCGTGTTGCAAGGATTGCGAGGCCCCAGATTGCGGGCCGTTGCAATGAAGGGTTCGATGAAGCCATGACTATCATTCAACACACCTCTACGTCTCGACTGACAAACCTCCACTACTCTACAAGCTCCAGAAATGCCTGCCGAAACCGCCAAACCTTTCCAGATTGGCACGGAGGAAAACCACTGGACCTACAGCTCCTCCTCAAACACCTATGATTTAACCCGTGGGTATCCCTCCTGCCATCCTTCGATCACCCTCCGCACAACCTCTCAAAACCTCAGGATTGCACCTACGCGCACTGCGCTGGTCGTCATCGACATGCAAAACTTCTTCATCTCCGAGAAACTCGAGCGTGGGCGTGGTGGGCTAGATCTTATTGATCCAATCAAGGCCAGTTGTTCCGCCCTTCGTGAAGCTGGCGGAACGGTCGTGTGGGTCAACTGGGGTATCCCGGAAAACTTGGACGGAGTCCCCCCAAGTACCCTCCGCATCTTCTCAACCGGTGCCCATCTTCCCGATGCACCCAAAGCTGCTGCATTCCTCGGTTTCGGCCAAGAGCTCCCGAACGACCTCGGCCCTCTCCTCGTCAAAGACTCTTGGTCCGCCGCACTCCACCCAGACCTCGCCGCCAGTGCTCACCCCTCCGACATCCACATTGACAAATTCCGTATCTCCGCATTCCCCGGCACGCGGTTCGAAGATACTCTTCGCGCGCGTGGGATAACGACCTTGTTATTTGCAGGGGTGAATACGGATCAG
Source organism: Saitoella complicata NRRL Y-17804 (assembly GCF_001661265.1). Lineage (NCBI taxonomy): Eukaryota > Fungi > Ascomycota > Saitoellomycetes > Saitoellales > Saitoellaceae > Saitoella > Saitoella complicata. Next base: position 375,354 of record NW_017567001.1, read on the forward strand.
TGCGTTATGAGTAGTTTTATGGATGCGTTGAATGCAGGTTTCGATCCAGTTTTAATTGATGATTGTTGTGCGACGACGAGTCCGGAGGGGGCGCATTCGGCGTGTATGGTTAATGCGGAGACGGTGCTTGGGTTTGTTACGAGGAGTGAGTGGATTGTGGAAGCTGCGAAAGCGAAGGCTTAATCGTATGTAAGATACACAGCTATATGTCTTAATCATATCAGGTTGAGACTACCGGACTGTCTGTCTGGCATTTTGCCTCAGCAAGCTCAAGGAAACGCATCCGTGGGAAACGCATGCATGATTCGCGAGCAGTTTGGGAGGCAAAGGACAAGAATGAATAGAAACCATTGATATACCAAGCACAAAAAAACCAACTAACAAGACCGTTCAATGAGAAAACAAACGCTTTGCTTTTCTAAAAGATATTACTAGTTTACAAACTCTCGGATCCCCTCCTCTACTGTCCAGGAGCGATCAGGGTGTCCTTCTGCACCATCATCTTCTCCGAGTTTGGGAGGTGTCCACCAGCAAACGCCTCACCACCATTCAACCTCGCGAAATCCTCAACCCTCTTCTCCAACTCCGGCCTGAAGTGACGAATCAAACCCTGCACAGGCCATGCGGCGGCATCACCCAAAGCACAGATAGTGTGACCCTCGATCTCCTTAGTCAACTCCCACATCATGTCAATCTCTCTTGATCGTGCGTTACCGTTCTCGAAACGGGCCATCATCTTCTGCAGCCAAGTGGTACCCTCACGACAAGGCGTGCACTGACCACAGGACTCGTGCTTGTAGAAAGAGGCGAATCGGGAAATTGCCCTGACGATATCGGTAGACTTGTCCATGACGATAACAGCAGCCGTACCCAAACCAGACTGAACATCCCTCAACGCATCGAAATCCATCAAAACATCGTCACACATGTGCCTGGGCAACACAGGGACGGAGGATCCTCCGGGAATGATACCGAGAAGGTTGTCCCATCCACCACGAACACCACCACAGTGCTTCTCAATAAGCTCCTTGAGAGGAATAGACATCTCCTCCTCGACCGTGCAAGGCTTGTTGACGTGACCGGAGATGGCGAAAAGCTTGGTACCGGAGTTACGCTCACGACCGAAAGCGTTGAACCAGGCACCACCACGCCTCAAGATGGTCGGAACGACAGCGACTGTCTCGACGTTGGTGACGGTGGTAGGGCATCCGAAAACACCGACATCGGCCGGGAACGGAGGCTTAAGTCTGGGCTTACCCTGCTTACCCTCAATAGACTCAATCAAACTCGTCTCCTCACCACAGATGTAGGCACCAGCACCACGGTGGATAAACATCTCCATATCGTATCCAGATCCACAAGCGTTCTTACCCATCATACCAGCCTTGTACGCCTCGTTGATAGCGGTCTGAAGAGCTGACGCCTCGTTGTAGAACTCACCACGAATGTAGATAATACAGTGGGTAGCGTTCATCGCACGTCCAGCTAACAGACATCCCTCAACGAGCTTGTGGGGGTCCTTCCTCAAAATCTCTCTGTCCTTACAAGTTCCAGGCTCACCCTCATCAGCGTTGATAACGAGGTATCGAGGACGACCATCCTTCTCCCATCCAGGCTTGTTCATGAAACTGTACTTCAAACCGGTAGGGAAACCGGCACCACCACGACCACGGAGACCAGACGCCTTCAACTCCGAAATGATCCAGTCGTGTCCCTTCAACAACATCTCCTTCGTCTTGTGCCAGTCACCGAGCCTCATGGCGGACTTGAGGTCGGATCCATGCTGGCCGTAGAGGTTCTGGAAGATACGGTCCTGGTCCTTCAAACCGAAGCCGGAGGTCTTCTTTGCGGGCGCATCGGCGACGGTGGCAAGAGCGCGCACCCGGGAAACGGGAGCAACGACCTTGACAGCCGCAAGACGCCTAGCAGCAGTTGACCGCAACATCTTGCTGGTATATATCGGTGGATAGAGTTTTGTTGGTTGATCTCGAGGCGTTCGTAACTCCCCGCGCCCTGAAATGTAAGCTGCTGCATCAACCAACCAGATCGCTCATTATGACCGGTCAGGCATTTGAATGATAACAACGATTACCGGAGGAGAATTATACTGACATATTCTATCAAGCAAATCTCGAAAACACCCCTGTACACTTCCACTGCAACCGTTGTTGGTGTCGATCTGCATGTCTACGTTACACGCTGCGGCACAAAAACCGACGGAAGGAGAACAGAACAATTCTCGAGTTCTACTATCCCTACGCGATTGTCGATCTTCGAGTCCCACGGACCCCTGGTTCTCTGACCGATTTGCGAGTGCTGCGACTGTTGGCAATACTTTTATAGTAACGCAGCAGTTACACACGAGTGAATGTTTGCTGTCCCTGCCACGTTCAGATCAAGTCTTGGGAAGAGGAAGAGGTCTACAATCCTTTCGGATGACCTAACTGGCGCAGCACATATCTCAGATAACGCCGTGGAGCATGAAAAAGACGTGCACAATGAACGATCTGCCTTAGCTGAACAGCCTGAATCAGAACTTGCTGATCTCCCGGATGAAGTCATTGATCCAACTGACGAAGTCGAACTGAAGGAGGACGAATCAGATCTGAGACAGCATCTCCTCCCGCCAGACCTCATACAACTACCAACTATGTCTACTACCAGATCCTTGCAAAAGCGTCACCTGACGGCTCTCACTGCCCTTATGCATGTCTCGTTGCTTCGGAGAGATTGGGAACGGGCGTACAAAGCCTTCTCCGTCCTGATTCGCATGAAAGATGTCAATTTCAAAAAGATATGGGGTATTGGCCTTGAGGTGCTCAAACACGCACGACCAGATAAGGCCCCTCTTTACCTCAAAAGGATGTGCATCAGGTATCCTGTCTTGTCTAATGCAAACAAGGACGCACTGGACGCTCGAACCTTTTTCAGAGCATTGATACTGCTGAGAATTGAGAGGGCACAACACAACCCAAAGGAGTACAGTATTGCTCAGGAAGAAATGGAAGAGTAAGTCTCCGTTTGCATCCACTGATTTTCTGAGTACTAACAGACACAAAAGGAAACTGTCTGATCCATCCTATACAGATGATCCGATGTTGCACACATATACTGGCATGGTGTGTCTCGCTCGCTCTGGTCATGAGACAGACATTAGAATCAGAGAAATGTTACGGGAGATTGCACGTAAATGCTTTGAGGCGACAGCGATAAAGGGGGGTGTCACGGGAATCTCTCATCAGATATTGAGGGAATTGCAAGCTTTGAAGAAAGATGAAAGCAAGGACGACAGTGAAGACTGACATTTCCAGTGATAGCCAGCCGTTTACCACATGAATCTTTGCATCTCGCCTGGCATGTGCCTCCATTTGAATGGTGTGTAGATAAATATCCACAGTGTGAGTGCAGACGTCAATTCATGCCGTGCGTACTCCATTATCGACGTCCTGCTTGAATTCATGAGAGGAAGGGTATACTGGTGTATTCTTTTAATCCATTCCGAAAATGTCCCTGTACATTTCCATTGTACGGATATCCTTGTACCCAACCGCATGCCCCGCAGCAGCTGGTCCCACGCAAAAAAAGAAGGAAGACTCATACTCAGTGGCGGGCTACATGTGCATCATATGCTGAAACTCCTTCACTTAATCTCTCCACGTTCGCGACATCGGGCATAGAGAACGTATTCCGTGCCGCACCTTCCACCTCCGCCTCCGCCTCATCCACGAAAACCTCTTCATCCGAGCTCTGTCCAAAATCAACTGTTAGCTTGTGATCCACGTTACGACATGATTGAGCATACGTTCTGCAACTCCTCAACCTCAGCCTCCTCAATCTGTTCCGGCTCCAACTCCCCAATATCGATACCCTCCTCGACATCAAGCGGCACAGCCGGATCACCGAACGGGTCCTCACCATCGTCATCCTCATAATAACTCTCGATCTCGAAATCTTCCGGTCGTCCGTGACCTCGAGGTTGGAGACCCTGGTGGTGATACCCCCTCGGCTCAAACTCCCCCGTCTCATTCGAGGTCCAATCGATGATGTCGTCCTCATCTTCGTCCTCATCCGAGGATCCGAATTTATCGGGGAGGTCGTTCGTGATTTGTTGGGACATATATCTCGCGAACTACATCATCCCCATTAGCACTCCCCACAACCACCACCTCAACTCAACGGATGACTTACCTCATCATTCCCAAGATCCCCATCATCATCCTCCAACCGTCCCCCAAACCTACCCAACCTACTCCCCTCTTCATCCCCCTCCACCCCTTCCTCCCCCTCCATACTCATCCCAGCCATATCCGTCGCCATCTGCTCAAACACACCATTATCCACACCCCCCTCCGTCATCCCTGGAATACTCGGCGCAGGCGGCCTAACACCACCCAACATCGTGTTTTCCCGTGCACGGGTGGGCACGATAACGGTCTCGACATACTCCAGCCATTCCTTTGACGTGACTTTTTCTGCGATAATGGGGGGGAGGGATTCAGGTGGTGACCGCTCGGTGAGCTTTACGATCTCGTCCGCGATGAGGAAGAGGTGGCCCATATACCCTAACCGGTACTTGGAATCATCACTCCTCTTCTGCCCCTCGAAAATCCTCTCGATGATTCGTCCCCGTCCGAAGACGTCGATTGCCAACTCCTTCGCATACCCACTCGCCATACTCCCCAACAACACCTGCTGCACGACATCATACACAACATTATGCAGGAAATTATTCCAAGGATACTCGAAGAACAAATCCAGGATCGTGGGCAAGACAGCGTGGTCCAGGAACTGCATCTTGAGCATATCCCCCACGACCGTATCCTGGAGTTTCAACTCCTCCCCCTCGGACTCGTCATCGCTGAAGAACTCCTGGAGTGCGGACGCGGAGGCACCGATATCGATGCTCATCCGTGGTGTACTCGAATCATCTTCCTCATCCTCTTCCTCCTCACTCTCCGAAGCCGAGCCCTCACCATTTTCTGACCCCGACGATTCGGAGCCTTTCGAGCGTACCTCGACCTCCTCAATCTGCGTCTGTTCCCCCTCCCCACTCGAACTCGCCGGACTCATCGCCTCCGGCGTCCGTGCCCGCTCCTGCTCCTCATTCTCATCCTCCACGAACTCGACTCGTAACTCATCATCTGAATCACCATCGCCGCCGCCCCACCTCCGTTTCGCGGAGACGGCTGAGCCTCGTCGCCGGCGCTCGATGTACTCTTCTCGTTCTTCGTCTCGTTTTTTGGCGATGGAGTTTGCGCGGGGGTCGTTGAGGAGGCCCATGTTTGAGCAATGCAGTAACTCGGCGTATAACTCGCAAATCCTGAACCGCTCGAAGCCGAGGGGTTTGATTTCGCCGAATGCGGTGGGGATGGCGTCGCGGACTGTCTTGGGCGTAGATAGAAGACCCTGGAATTCGGGGATCTTGGAAGCGAAGATAGCGAGCATGGTACCGAGGTAAATCGGATCCCGAGGCGTCGCAGGTCGATGGGTTTCGTACAACTGAACCAAATTGACCTGGTCGTAGTCCGAGTTGTTTTTCCGGATACACTCGATGACGATAGACACACCGTTCGTCAGACATGTCGTTGAATTGGGAGCGGTGGGGTGAAGCATGTAATCCACCAACTTGTTCACAGTTTCCTCGCTTACCAGTTCCCTTGATAGAGAGTTAGGTCCGATGACGCCTTGGTTGTCGGCATTGGCGGAGATGGCGATGATGGCTTTCAAGACGTCCGCGACGATGGTTTGGGTATCGGTTGGTTGATGAGGGTCGATTTTGGCCATGAATTTGGGGATGAGGCCGGAGTCGTGGAGCCACTGTATGCACCGTTAGTATTTCCAGATAGACAAACATGCCGAGCTACGTACATCAACAACGCCAGCGCCCGCTTCCGACTTGTCCATTGAAATGATCTTGAGAAGGAGGTCCATAATTGGCGGCGTATCGATATGCTGAAGCATCTTCTCCACAATATTCGGTATCGACTGGATGAACGGGATCATCTACCTCAACCGTCAGCATTCACCCCAACACACTCCCTCCCATATTTCCAAACTCACATCCTCCGTCTTCTTCTCCAAGAACTGCTCATTCACCCTCGTAAAATACGTCGCAAGCAACGGATTCAACGGCGCCGGCCGATCCAAAAAAGTCCAGAACGTCTCCAACAACTCGCGATTCTCGATGACCGCCTCACATATGCTCCACACCTCACAACTCAGCACCTCGCAACTCACATACGAATACTTGAATTTCTGTTTCTCGTCTCCTTCTTCGCAAACCACGTATCCCAACAACTTCCCCAACACGACTGGATCGCGCAGGAATTCGAGGAGTTTGGTGTTGTGCGTTCGAGTTTCCTGGAGCAAATCATCTTCGTCTAGGAGGTCCTCGAGGGTACAGTCGGGTTTGTCGAGGAGGGATTCGATTGTGCTGATACTCGTGCCGAAGCCGAACTTCCAGAATGCCATGGTCGGCGGGTGTATGCTGGCGTCCTAGCTGGAGGGAATTGGCTGTGTGTATCCAGAGGCGGACTGGCGACTGTGCCGGTGCGTTGGGTGTAGCGTGCGCTGGGGACTGCTGCGTGTGCGTGCGCCCTGGCCGTAGGCGCGAGGCACGAAGCCTTACCGGTATCTTGTGATTACGCGGGAGCTGAAAGTACCACACCAAACAGCATACACCCAGGACAACAGCATACACCCCACGAGAACAAGCACGATGAACAGAATATTCGGAGCCTCACGCACAAAGGCACCCAAACCCTCCATCACAGACGCAATCCAAGCAACAGACTCCCGCATCGACTCAATCGAGGTAAAAATCCGCAAACTCGACTCCGAACTCTCCGTCCTCCGCGACCGCATGTCCCGCCTCCGCGACGGCCCAGGCAAGAACTCGCTGAAACAAAAAGCCATCAAAGTCCTGCGTCAGAAAAAGCTGTATGAGAGTCAGTTGGATACCTTGCAGCAACAGACGTTTAATATGGAGCAAACGGCGTTGACGACGGAGAATTTGAGGAATATGATGGTTAGTGTTGACGCTATGCAAACTGCCAACAAAGAAATGAAACGGCAGTATAAATCGTTCAATATTGATAAGATTGAGCGGATACATGATGAGATGGCCGATTTGCTCGAACAATCGAATGAGCTACAGAGTATCATGGGACGGTCATATGATTTGCAGGAGGATATTGACGAGGATGAGTTGGATGCGGAACTGGAGGCGCTTGGGGATGAGCTCGGGGAGGAGGAGGTGGGGGTTGGTGGTATTCCAAGTTACCTCAGGGACGAATGCGTACCAGACTTCGTGGATGATGCACCGCTGGATAACGGGCCGACGAAGATTGGTGAAGCTGCGGCGTGAGAAGGTGCTCGCAATGGTGCTGGATGCTGGATTTGCGTTTTGCGGGCGTGATGAGTGGAAGGGGGAGTCTTGGAAAGCAACGTTAACATCACGTGACGCTATCTTGGCTCGGTGAAAGTGCGCACCGGCCTCCTCCCACAACCGAGGTTGCACGGCATAAGAGTGAAATGTACGATTACTTAGGATACGGTACGAGTATTGGCGTTATTGGATTCTCATTCCCTATCTTGATGCTTGTTTCGTCCACGTCGTGTCGTTCGCGGGGAACAGCCGCTGTGGTCACGGGCGCGGCCCCGGCTCTGGCCCTGGCGGTTTTGTGTTCGCTGTAAACTCTAATCTTGGCAGCCGTTTGCAACTGGAGATGTCAACCGGAAGGGATGCCGCATTTGGTGTTTGAGACCCGATGGGATGCCCTTTGCCTCCCTTTCTCATCGCCCTCTCTGCCCGCTTCGAGCTCGAGGCCCCACGCACGCTGAAACGTCCCGCTTCCATTCCTCGAATGACCATCTCAAAACGTTAATCTTCTACCCTCTTGGCGTCACATAAACTGCGGAATGTGCACGGGGTTCAGCTAACACGCATCTTATTCGCGCCTTGGTTCGGACTTGGGCCACCGAGGCATAAGGCCGCATGAGTTGCCACGTCGAAAGACCAAATACTCTAAGGACGTTGAGGTAAAAGTCGACGAACAACCACCACCATCTCAATCCTGAAGAGGACAGTCAATCGTTTGGAAATAATAGGTTCATAGCAGCAAAATGGGTCTTAAGGGTATGTGCAATTGGTGTTAGGAGGGGTCTTGGTTGCGTGTCACGTCACGGTTGGTTTTGCGCTCCGCGGAATGCAACGCGACGACGTGATGGGAGAGAGCAATTGAGCGGGATGTATGCTGTGTCATTTGCACTCATACTGACAATGTATTCACAGCACTTATCCTCGTCGGCGGTTTCGGTACCCGTCTCCGTCCACTTACCCTCACCCTTCCCAAACCCCTTGTCGAATTCGGCAACCGCCCCATGATCCTCCACCAAATCGAAGCTCTCGCTGCCGCCGGTGTAACGGACATCGTCCTCGCCGTCAACTACCGTCCCGAAATCATGGTCGCGGCACTCAAAAAGTTCGAAGAAGAATACAACGTCACCATCACTTTCTCCGTCGAGACTGAGCCATTGGGTACCGCCGGTCCCCTCGCTTTGGCAGCCGAGATTCTGGGAAAAAATGATGAGCCGTTCTTTGTGTTGAATTCGGATGTTATCTGTGATTATCCCTTCGAGGACCTCGTTGAACACCACCGCTCCCACGGTGCGGAGGGTACGATCATCGTCACCAAGGTCTCCGAGCCATCAAAGTACGGTGTTGTCGTCATGCACCCCGATACCACCCTCATCGAGCGCTTCGTCGAGAAGCCCGTCGAATTCGTCGGAAACCGCATTAACGCCGGTATCTACATCTTCAACCCCTCCGTCCTGAAGCGTATCTCCCTCCGCCCTACCTCGATCGAGAAGGAGACGTTCCCGGCTATGGTCGCCGACAAGCAGCTCCACACGTTCGATTTGCAGGGATACTGGATGGATGTTGGACAGCCCAAGGATTACTTGACCGGAACCACGCTCTATCTTGCCTCCCTCGCGAGCCGTAAATCCAACCTTCTCGCAAGCACCGAGGAGGACTACGTCTACGGCGGCAACGTCATGGTCCACCCCACCGCCAAGATCGGTGCCAACTGTCGTATCGGACCCAACGTCGTCATTGGCCCCAACTGTGTCGTCGGCGACGGTGTCCGTCTCCAGCGCTGTGTTCTCCTCGATGGAACTCGTGTCAAGGATCACGCGTGGGTTAAATCTACCATTGTTGGATGGCATTCGACGATTGGAAGGTGGGCTAGATTGGAGAATGTTAGTGTGCTTGGTGATGATGTTACGGTGTCTGACGAGGTTTACGTTAATGGAGGAAGCATCTTGCCGCACAAGACCATCTCGGCAAACGTTGAGACGCCGCAGGTTATCATGTAAGACGAGCCTTGGGAGTCGTACTGAAGTGGAAAGGTGGAAGCGAGTTATTTGAGCGCGCCGTCGAGGAGATGAGAAGAGCGCATCCATATGTTTTTTGTTGTCATTTTGTCAAAGTGTTGCGATGTTAATATCCAGGAGAAGTGCACGCGCTGGTTTGCGGGTCAAACGAATACGGTGATTCTTTCTTTGCAAATGTTGGGTAATACAGGGTGTTATTTGCTATATCTTACGTGAGTTGAGTTTTTGGCTAGTTGAACACAATATGAGTCGTGTCGCTATCAAGCTCTGTTTGCTGCTTATGGCTCAATCTTCAGGATATACGCATTGAGGCTTTCAAGGCATTGGATGGTGCCCCACCTTCCTACGTCGACCAGCTTGACTCTACATACTTCTTCTCAGTCTCCAAGCACGCCTCGATCCTCGCAAGCACGCGAGCCCGTCCAATGATTTCTACCGTCTTTGCAATATCCGCTCCCATTTTACCTCCACATACACACACCCTGAGACTCATCAACAAATGTTTCTTCGAGAAAGTCCCCTGCACCTCATCCTTGCCCTCAACCTCCTTCCAAGCTGCATCAATTGCGTTGTTGACGTTGGTCTCATCCCATATTTCAATGGCTTGGAAATGTTGAAGAAGTGTGGTAACAGGTAATCCAACCGCCCAGAACGGCTCAAGCTTGGATGACAGCTCAGGTCCAGATTTGCCTTCATGTGGATTCCGCCAGAAGTAGTCGCAGCTCTCTGGAAGATCAGTGGGTTTTCGTAGCCGCTCATGAAGGAGCGCATAAACTTTCTTCACATAACCTGCGTCAAGCAAGACGGAGGAGTCTTGCTCATAACTCTTCATCTCGGAATTCTCCCCTTTTCCAAATTTCTCCTCCAATGCCGGCTTCACGACACCGTAGATCCAATCTGCACCTTGGTCTGGCCGCTGAGAAAGGTGTTTCTTGTTGAGGAAGATGAGCTTCTCGGGTGCGACGGCTGTAGATCCTTTCGTAACTTTATCAAGTCTGAACGCCTTCGTCATCTCCTCCAACGTAAACACCTGATCCCGCATCGTCATCGGAGCTCCCCACCCCAACAACGCAACAAAATTCAATAATGCTTCAGGCAGATATCCCTCCTTGATATACATGTCCACATTTGCATCGTTCTCCCGCTTACTCAACTTCTTCCCTTCGAGGTTCGTCAGAAGTGGTAGATGGGCGAACTTGGGTGCGTCCCAGCCAAAGGCGTCGTAGATTGCTAGGTGTTTTGGTGTGGATGGTAACCATTCTTCCCCGCGCACGACGTGAGAGATTTGCATCAAGTGGTCGTCCACGACAGATGCGAGGTGGTAGGTTGGATACCCGTCTGATTTGAGAAGAACTGGATCATCATACGTCGCTTGTGCCGCAAAAACATTAGGACCCGCCGCCGCCTTTGCTTCTGGTGCCCGGTGAAACTGAACAGTGCCGAAAACCAGGTCGTTCACCTTTGGAAACTCATCCGGCGTAAGAAGGCGGATCGTGTGCCGTTCTCCCTTCGCCACACGCTCCTGGCTTTCGGCATCAGAGATATGCGTACATGCTCTGTCATAGCTCCCCACCGCTCGATTCACGCCCGCGCCCTGATTTCGCAAGCTCTCCAACCTCTCAGCAGAGCAGAAACACCTATACGCCTGCCCACGCTGGACTAGGTCCTCAGCATGTTGCCTGTATATCGGTAATCGCTCAGACTGTTTGTAGGGTCCATATGAGCCTCCAGATGTCGGTGATTCATCCGGTGTGAGCCCGGCCCACGATAGCGTTCTTTGTAGCGATTCTTCTGCGCCGGGGACTGTACGAGCTTGATCCGTATCCTCGATTCGCAGGAGAAACTGTCCCCCGGTATTTTTTGCGAGGAGGTAGTTGTACAATGCGGTCCGCAATCCACCGAGGTGGAGGAATCCTGTTGGACTTGGGGCGAAGCGCGTTCGTGCTGGCGTGGTTGGGTGGAATTTGGGCTTTTTGGCGTAGGAGCGTTTGGAGGTGATCCATGGATTGGGAGCTTTTCTTGGCAATGCGAGGCGGGTGGGGGTGGATCGGGAGAGGAGCATGATTGAGGAGGATGGCGGAACGTGGACGGCTGCGGACATTCCACTTCTGCGTACTCGGTGGGCCGATGAATAGAAGGTCCCGCTTGTCCTTGCAAAAGGGCTTTCTCGTTTTTCCGTCAAGTATTCTGGAGGTGAATGTAACGTAGACACACGGGCGCGGCGTTCCAGGGGCATCATCAGCAAGTGCTGCCGGGGAGTTCATGAAGGAGAGTCCCGGACATTTACTCGGAAGATCGTAGGAGGGTCGCTAGCTATAGACGACGAAAAGATCGGAAGAGCCGTTCTGGCAATGCGAACGTTGAACAGCAAGTGACTGTGCAATGACCTCGAAGGCCTCAAAATCTTGATTTTCCATGACCGTTGGAGCTCAGCTCCGTAAGGCCTTCACCACCCCACCTAACATACGTCTTTCCACCGGTCTGTAACAACACAATATGCCACCATAAAATGTCCATCCACATGCTATATTGAATTCCCACACACAAATATCTTACATACCACCCATAGCACCCATAGCACCACCCTGTCCACCGAGCTTCGCCATATGCCTATACGTACGTCAGCAAACACTCTTCAACGTCGAGTAGAGATGGAAGGGAACGTACTCTCCAATCTTCTGGTTCACCTCAAAGTACTTGGATACACACCGATCGATACAGACAGACTCGCCTTTGTTCAACTCGCCCTCTCCGTATTTTGGGGGAATGCATTTGGCGTGACATGAGGAGACCAATCTAAACAATGCCCACCCTTCGTCAGTACTCTGTCTTGAGTGACAGTGACTTTTTGCGAACGCACCGGTTGAAGAGATCGGTAACCATATCCAGCTCTGCCTCCGCCGCGGCGAGTTTTTGGGGGTTTACGGGTGCGTTGGCACCGGATCCGAGGCCGAAGAACGACATCCCAAATATAAGTCTTGGTGGTGAAGAGAGGGAGTGTAATGACGATAAAGTCCCAAATTTAGAAGGTGTTGGATCCGGCGGTGCGTGGCTGAATCGCTCGTCGTCCCCACAGAACACCAAAAGTATCTCGGCACGCTGTGCTGAAAGTGTGTGCTCACGGAAAGCTCAAATCCCAACGAAACACCAGCGGCAATTGCAGTCGCTCCCCCTCTTGCTTGCTCGATCGATTCACTCACAGATCAGTCGGATCATGTCAATCATCAGCTGGGTCCTCCGCTTCCCACCCCTGCAATGGGCAACCTCAACCCTCAACGACGCCCTAATTACCGCACTACGACAAGGTCCTATACCGACCCACGTCGCATTCGTGTGTGATGGGAATAGACGGTATGCGAAGACGCATGGGATGGAGACGAGTGAGGGACATTCGCAGGGGTTTGAGTCGTTGAAGAAGGTATGATCATGGTCATTCATTGCGCCAGCAATTGTCGCTGTGGGGGATGTGGGCTAACTGGGGTATACAGATCTTGGAGGTGTGTTTGCAGTTAAACGTCAAAGTCGTAACCGTCTACGCCTTCTCCATCGAGAACTTCAAGAGACCGAAGTGGGAGGTGGATGCGCTCATGGATATCGCAAAGAGCGCACTGGCACAATTGGGTGCACATGGGTATGTTTTGTATCATTCGCGGAATATTTGCGAAAGCGAAAGCGAAAGCGATGACTGACACGAAATGGTACAGTGACCTCGCAGATCGCTACGGAGTCTCGGTACGGATATTAGGCGAGACATCACTCGTTCCACCGGATGTGTTGCTGGCGATTGAGAAAGTTACCGAACAAACCAAACACAACAAAAAGTACACCACTACCAACGTCTTACTTCTCAGAAAGCAAGAAATGCTAACAGTACCTGATTTACAGAGCGATCCTGAATGTCTGTTTCCCATATACCTCCCAATCAGAAATAACCCACGCAGTCCGCTCCATCGTCTCTGCCTCCACTTCCCCCTCAACACCCATCGACCCGGAATCCATAACCGAATCAACAATTTCCTCTCACCTCTTTACCAGCGACTGTCCTCCCCTCGACCTCCTCGTACGTACCTCGGGGGTGACGAGGATGAGTGATTTTATGTTGTGGCAGACGGGGGCGGAAACGATGGTTAAGTTTATTGATTGTTTTTGGCCCGAGTTTGATTTGTGGAGGTTTTTGCCTGTGTTGGTGGAGTGGCAGATGAGGGTGAAGGGGGTGGGGTCGGGGATGAGGAAGAAACAGGCTTGAGACTTGAGAGGAAGGTGGTGTTGGGAGGGCATGAGAGGGTGAGGACGAATCTGCATATCATGGGGTGGAATAAAGGATCTGAAGGGAGGTGATGAGGGGAGGGACAGATCGGCATAGACGGGGTGGAAGTGAAATGATCGAGGATGGATGGAGACAAAAGTATACCATTGATGCATCGCGAACACCAAACCATCCATATCCCACCTAACACACCTCATATCACCACAGCCCGTCAGTCATCAATACATCTTCCCATGAATCCCGTTCTACCCCCCCTTGTCAGCATCACCCAATACCCCTACCCCCCAAAAGACAGTACATACATCAAGATATATATCCATCAGAGACGAATCCAGAGAGACCGGCTCCAACAGGCTCCAACAGGCTCCATCAGCCGTTTCAATCGCAGCTGCGCCATTTGTCTAAGCAGCACCGTTTTCCGCCGCGCCTCTGCCTAAGCGACGTAGCCCCACTACTAAGTCGCACTTGACCATCACCAGGACTTCGCCATATACGGGACCAGAGCCCGACGAATCGATCCTACCAAGCAGACAAATGCAACGTCTCAAGGCCGCTCAACACCGTCTCGCAGCAGCCAACAATCTCGCTACGACTACACGACGACCTTCCGGGCCCATGGACAACGACGACCGTGCTCCGCTTTTGGGGAGGACTGCGGGTGTTGCTGGAGGGAGTGAGTATCCGAGTGGAGCGAGAGGGTGGATGCAGCAGGCGTTGGTTACGTTGAAGGTTATTTTGTTGAGTAACTATATCAATGTGTTGTTGGTGTTTGTCCCGCTTGGGATCGTTGCGGGGATGTTGCACTGGAACTCGACGCTTGTCTTTGTTCTTAACTTCCTCGCCATCATTCCTCTTGCTGCGGTATGTTTACTTCCTTCCTCCTTTTTTCACTGTATACTAACGGATCGATGAACAGCTCCTCGGCTTCGCAACCGAAGAACTCGCACTCTCCGTCGGCCAGACCTTGGGCGGTCTCATGAATGCAACCTTTGGCAACGCAGTCGAACTAATCGTCTCCATCGTCGCCCTCCTCAAAGGCGAAATCCGTATCGTCCAAGCCTCCATGCTCGGCTCAATCCTCTCCAACATCCTCCTCGTCCTCGGAATGTGCTTCTTCGCCGGTGGACTCAGATACCAAGAACAATCCTTCAACCAGACCGTTGCGCAGACCATGTCTTCCCTCATGGCTGTCGCGACGGCGTCCTTGTTGATTCCGGCGGCGTTTAGGGCTAGTGTCCCGAGTGATGAGACGACAGAGTTGTTGGATTTGTCGAGGGGGGTGTCGATTGTGTTGTTGGTGCTCTATGTTCTTTACCTTTACTTCCAGCTCAAGACCCATGCGGATTTGTACTCGGAGCAGGAGTCTGAGGATGATGAGCAGGAGGAGAAGACGATTACGGCGTGGACTGCGGGTGGGTTGTTGGTGGTCATCACCCTCCTCGTCGCCTTCTGTGCCGAGTTCTTGGTCGACTCGATTGACGCCCTCGTCGCCGCCTCAGGAATCTCAAAGACGTTCGTGGGTCTCATCCTCATCCCCATCGTCGGTAACGCAGCCGAACACGTCACCTCCGTCACCGTCGCCTACAAGAACAAGATGGACCTCGCCGTCGGTATCGCCATCGGCTCTTCCATGCAGATTGCGCTCTTCATGACTCCCTTCTTGGTCATTCTGGGGTGGATCGTGGGACAACCTATGTCGCTCTACTTCCAGACCTTCGAGACTGCGGTGTTGTTTATCAGTGTGTTGATTGTCAACTACTTGATTCAGGATGGAAAGAGTAACTGGCTTGAGGGTGCGTTGTTGATGGGTGTCTATGCTATTATCAGTATGGCTTTCTTCCTTTACAGGCCTGAGGATGGTCTTTGAATGTGAGGGATGAGATGTCTTTGAGGAGTCAAGGAAATGATGTCAATAGGGACAGTATCGGTCGTTCTCGTTTAGTTCAGTACGATAAATTGAGGAAGTGTATTAGATGGTGATTTCCTCGTAATTCTCATAAGTTTCCTGTAGTACAATGGATTTAAATCTCTTGAACACATTAATGTATCCACGCAATCTATGACGATATTCCACTGGAATCGCCGAATCACTTAAGGAGCGGTTCCCCCTCTCCCATCGTCTTCCCATTGTCATCAGCACCCTCATCACTCTCCACGTCCTCTGCACTGTCTGCGACCAACGTATCCTCCGCATCCGAAACTTTGTCCTTTTCCTTTTCATCCTCCACCCCATCCCTCCCAACAACAACACTCCCCACAACCATCATCCCAGCCCCAACCCACCACTCCCACCTCCCTAATGCGCCGACCTCCCCGAAAACAGCAAACCCACTGACTGCCGCAACCACGAAGTTCGTGACTGTGTTGATGATTGTTGGGGCTGTGGAGGAAGTTGAGAGGGCGAGAGCGCGGGAAAAGAAGGTCCACATCTGCGTAAAGAACGTTAGAGCAGTTGGGTAGGAGAGCACGGAGGGTGGGGTTACAATTGCATTCGAGGCGAAGATAAGGAGGAAGCACAACCCCCGTACGACGGGCTCAGCGAATGCGACATGTTCCAAGTTGAGGAACCTCAAAATGGCAGGGACTGTCGCATCATTCGAGAATAACTTCGCGAATACACTCGAGAGGGCTGCGAATGCTCCTGATAGAATCGCGAAGAGAACGTAAGTGTCCATTGTCGGTGGGGAGTTCGAGGTGGAGGTCGAGATCGGTTGCCCCATTGGGAAGGAGAGAAACAAAGACGTCACCCGCAGATTTCTGATTTCTCACAGTTCCCTCCCGTTGATATATTCGGTATTACGTACAAATAGATAAAACAATAACTCCCTTCAAGCGGCAATGGTAAGCGATACGTTCACTCCGCACAGGCATAAATCCCTTCCACCGCAATACTCGTCTTCCTCTTCTTCAACTCCTCCTTCGTAGCCTCCATACTCTCGTCTCTTCCCCTCTTCTTCTGCTTAACTGTCTCCATTCTGCTCGGCGGAAGGCCAGGTACGGCGAACCCGTCGTTCATGGGGGTAGGAGCGGGGTTGTTGGTGGCGACCTGGCGGGACGCGGGAGCGGACAGATCATCATCGCTCTCGTCGTCTGTCATATCGTCTACCTCCCGGTGTGTGGCATGAGCAGAGCGGACAACATCGACTTCCTCCTCCCCATCATCCAGTCCACCGACAAGAGTAGGCGGTCGTTGAACCTTCGGCGGAACAGGAGCGGGCTCGGGTACAGCAGGCGCGTCCTCCATAACCGTGTCATTCAGGACAAGAGGTTGCTCCTCAACTTCAAACTGTTTCGCCTCGTTAGCATGGATAGAAATCCTCTTGCGGAGCGAAACATACGTGATGCGCAATATCCCTCGTCGGCTCAAAATACTTCGCCATCATCCTCTTCTGATTCGCCGCTGTCTTGACGACCGTCATGCTCGCATAACTGTGCCTAGCCAAGTCTTTGCTCTTGTTCTGCTTTCCAGATTTGGATGTGTTGGTAGCGATAAAGCGTTCAGCTTGAAGACGCTTGGTGAGCTGATTTGCGGTGGGAAGGTCGACGGAGAGACGCTGGGCGAAGTCGCGGTTTGTTTTGGAGACACCTTCGGTCCAGACGATCATAAGGGCTCGGCGGAAGAGGGCCTATAACCACGTTAGATTTCTGCATGAGTCGTTGATGGATACAGAGGCAAGCTATACCAAGTCACGCATAGTATCCAACAACCTCTCCTCTTTCTTCAACAAACAAGAGTAACAGGTATGATCATCTGGCAACTTAGGATCGTTCCCACTGGAGAAGCCGTAGCACCAGACATGACACCAGGTCTTGCAAGTAGCACATTGGACCTGTACGATATCTTTAATGAGCAAGCGAGAACCTTCCATGGGTTGTAGCACACGTACCATCTCCCCATCATCATTGTCATCTCCGCATTCACACGAAACCTTATCGTCATCAGCGTCCTGACTCCCCCTTCCACTTCTCGTCGTCCTCCCTTCATTATGGATCGCGAACGTTCTCAATTCCTCCGTCTTTTGTCTGGTCAATTTCATTTTCGAGACCGTGTTATTGTTAGTAGGCGGATGGGAAGGAACATTAACAGAAGAAAGAGCAGAAGAGAGAGCATTCATAGCTGTTGCGGGTTTGCTGAACCCTGCGGCTGGCTGAGGAACTGTCTGATTGCCGGTTTGCATGGTGATGGATCTCAGGGGTGGACGGCCAGTCGCTGGCGAGGATGCGATGAGCTGGGTAACTTGAGAGAATTCGTCGAGTTGTTGAGTAGAATCTTCGAGGACGGTAGCCTGTCGAGGATGAAGCTGTATGTTGCCCATGTCAGTAGAATGAGTCACGGTCACGGGATTACCGAACCTACCATGCGCTGAAGTGCAACCCTTTCTTGAACCACAGGCCCCCGCAAACCGTCATTCTGTGCAGTCTTTTGTCCCATAGCCTCCCCAAGCTTTACACTGGACAGCCCTTCTTCGCTACCTTGAGTATCCTCCCTCGCCCTTCTCTGACTTAGCTGGCTGTTAGACATGGGGTTCGTCACAACCACTATAGCATCTGCATCTTCCATAGCCTCTTCAACATCCCACACCTTCGTTCCATCACCAGTGGTTGAGCTCGGGGTAAGGGACACTGCACCAGACTCGGAGGCAAGGGCCTCTGCTTCAGAGCGATCTGCCATTGAGGTAACTTTCAGATGCACACTGTCACGCGATGCTTAGTGCCATCGACTCAGGGAATGAACGGAGTACATACGCGTGCCATCCAGCACACATGGTTCCCGCCTCGAACGCCATCGGCTCCTCTCCGCTCTCCCCACTTGTAAACTTCAACCCCTCCTCCTCTGTACTATCCTTGAAGCCAGGTGGCTGATATTCCTCCGGCGTTCTCTCATTGTACACCAACTTGATAGTAATCCATCTTGAATCAGGCAGCGGCCTCAAGGTCTGCGTCAACATGATCAATCTCCTCAGTAGTGCCTGTACAGACTTCCTCGCATCAAGGTTCTTAACGCCATCGATGGGTTGACCGTTGGTGTCGATGATAGTCATACAGGCCTCGCCGGTAGATTTATAGGCGAAAGAGAATGTGTATGACTCGATAATATCATGAGGCTTGGCAGGGTCAAGGTAGATGGCCAGGATGACAGATCGGAGATGTCTCTTCTCAAGAGCGTCATAAACTCCCTTTTCCTGTTGTGACCATTGTTAGTTTGCGTGTACTATACAGCCAAATAGCAAGAACATACAATATAATCGAGCAACGTATTTGCTTCTTCGGAGTAACCACGTTTGAGTTTCTTGAACCTCATTCCATTCCCACCTCCGGCGGTCGAGTCACGATGCGTCAGTCCCCTTGTTCCAGCAGCGGGGTTCTGGCTCGCCTGGAACCTTTCCTCAATGAAGTTGTCATCTGCGTAATCTTGTTAGCTACCATGCAATAGCATACAGCCGCATACAGCCTCAAAGGGTGTTATAGGGACGCATGTACTCCCTGAAAGTGCTCGAAAATTGAGACATACCTGGAAAGATACCTCGAATGTACGTGATACATCCAAAGCTCGCAGTGATAAGCGTGTGCAAAAGGGTCAAACTCTGCTGCTCAGTCGTCTGAGCTTGGTCCGTTGTCTGAGCTTGCGGGCGAAGAAGCTGTGCAGTAGACATGTCGATAAATGGGTATTGATGGGTATAAAATAGAGCAACTGCGAGGCGTATGCTATTTTTTGAAAGCTTTGAGCAAGTTCGTGCTTTCAGCGAGTGATGGTGTTGCGGTGGAGAACTCAGGAGTTTACGTGTGAGTTGTAAATGTGTGGGGCCTTAGCGTCTCCGGGGTCAGATGCTAAAAATAGGAACAGGTCAAGTTCAAAGAGGACAAGAGTTTGGAAAGGTTGAAAACTCTCCTTTGAACTGCCATTGATGCTCCATTAATGACCCTAATAATGCTAGTTTTGTAGTGCAGGTAGGTATGATATCAATTGGTAAAAAGCCCATCAATCCGTCCGTCGGGCTCCATCTTCGTGTATGCTCCCGTGAGAGTTCGGATCCCTCCATACCATTCAAAAACCACGTCTTCAACTTTCTTCCTGCTCAATAGCGTGTCAAACACACTGGCATTCTCCTCGATTGCCGTTTCCTCAGACTCCCTGCATTCTCCTCCCTCTCCCCCACTTCTTTTTGAGCGACTTGCATTCATGCCACCTCCATTCACAGCCCGTCTTTCACTTCCAGCACCTCTGTCTTCGCTCAATTGATGAACAGCAGGCTCTATACTCTGTTCATTAGATGAACCGAAACTTCCCTGAGTTCCTTTCCCAAATGTCGCCCAGACATCCGCTCGGTTCAAGTTTGCTTCCTGCATGACCCTTACGTACTCGCTTTGAAAATGTTCAATCAATTCATTGACCGTAGGTGTAGTTGGCAGAGACGGAGTTGTCGATGGCGGGTATCGAATTAACCGCTTTTCGCCGGAGGGAAATTTAACGCTCTGGCCTTCTTCTTGTTTTGCTTATATGTTTGGCTGTTACCGGAAAGCAGTGGGTTCGTGAGAAATTTCATGGAACACGACTGGACTAACTAGGAGATTTTCGAACACCAATATGAACGGGAAATTCGACAGCTACAGTTCGGTGTAAACGTATCTCATCATTGAATGCCAGTATATATTGTAGAAGCCTTTATGGCAGCTGCAAATACGGCGACGCGGGCGCCTCCAACTCTATCCCGTCCTTTTCAACAAATCCTCAAACCCGATCGGCTCAAACACTTCCCTCCTCTTCCGATCCTGCGCCCAAATAACATCCTGATCCAAATAAACAAGCACCCCACCCGTCCCGCTCGCGCTCGCCGTAACCCTCATCAACGGCTTCCCCGTAACTTCATGCGCCTTTCTCGTAGGCATCAACAACAGATTATTCTCCGCACAAAAGCCCTCGACGATATCCTTGAAAGTCGTTTCAACCGGCGGTACATACTTCTTCGGCTGTACTTTCTCCATCGGCTTTGTAGGCGGTGCGATGGGTTTCGCTGGTCCAGCAGCGGGCGGAGCAAGTTCCTTCGCAGCCCTCGCCCCAAGATCAAGACTCTGATTCATCATATCCAACCCCTTCGCAAACCCTTTCCGCACAGCCGGGATACTCCTCATATCCCTCGGAAACACCTCCTGCCAAAATTGATACCACTGACTCACCTCTGTGTAGTTCGGTTCATCCGTTAACCACAAATACAGAATATTCAACCACTTCGGGAAGAACTCTGCCTCGAAAAGCTGTCCGAACGTGCTTGGCCGGAAAAATGGTAACCAGGGAAACACGAGTCCCAGCGGCTCCAACTTCTGATCCGCCGGATCCACCTCGAAATCAACCCTAAGCACACTGGCGAGTTTGGGTAGTAGATGCTTAACCAATATCCCCTCCATCTCACCCTTCCCAAACACCTCCCTCCACTCCTCCAAACCCTCCACAACGCCATCCTCAATCCTCCACCCCGCCAACACCTTCCCAAACTTCCTCTTGACATCATCAACCACCTCAGCCATACGTTCTCCCAGTAACGGTAACCACGGGAACACCCACGTATGCGGCTCCGGCCCTTTCCGTCTCGGGTTCCACTCCTGCACTGCCGCGTGCAGCTTGGGCAGGATGAGCTGCTCGAGTATACTCTGACTTATGAACGGGGGTAACAGCTGTTCCCACGCTTCGAGCACATTTAACACAGGCCCCGGGTGGAGGGGATCCCACTCATTGTTGATCGCCGACCGGACTTTGGGCAACCAAATCTGCATCATCAGCGTCTCGTAATACGTCGTCCTCTCCCTCTCCTCCCCCAAGAACCCATTCGCCTCAAATTGGGCCTCGATATCGCTCTTACTCTTAATTCTCAACACCCCCCTCCACCGATGGAAATAATCCAATAAATAGGTGGGTTGGGAGAGGGGATCCCAGGAGGCAAGTGCTTGTTTGATAAAGGGTGTAATGGCACCCACAGCGACTTGGTCGAGTTCGAGGGCTTCGCTTTCGTCCCGGTACTGGAATTGCATCTGTTCCAGCTTAGCGGAGATCCAATCCAAAGCGACCTCACTCTCGTGGCCCGTAGACTTAGAACTCATATCCTCGATCTCCACGACTAGCGCGACCAATCCCTCAAGTCTTGTGATCTTTTCGGTCTCATCGTCAATAACCCTCGCGAGTCGTTTCTCTTCTTGCTCGACATATTTCTTTTGGTCCTGTAATGCCTTCCATTCAGACGCATACGCCTCCAACTCCCTCCGCGCCATCAACGCAATCTTCATCTCCACATCCTGTCTATTCTCCCCCTTTGGTGTACCGACACCTTCGGCAGCGGAGATAGTCTTGACCTCACGTCCAGTCATATCCACAATCTTCGCCAGCGCAGGCGGAATAACCAACCCACCAGCCTCAACCGCAATCTCCTCCGCAGTCCTAAAAACCTCTTTCTCCTTCCTCCCCCTCCCTGCCCCCATCCTCGGCGTCCCCGCACCCCCCTCCTTCTTAGCCTTTGCCTTTCGCTTCTTCTGTAACTCATCCTCATCGTCACCAAACACAACACCCCTCCTCCTCGCCTCCTCCCTCGCCTGCTCCGTCATCTCCTTCATCCCTCCCACACCCAACCGTCCACTCCGTAACTTGGTCTCGATAGGATTCACGATTCCTTGCCCATTTGAACCGAGACCTTGGCCTTCGACGTAACCCATTTTTGCGAGCATTTTGGCACCGAAGCCGGCTTTGAGACGAGATTCGCCGCGGGCTGGGGGACCTTTCTTCCTTAGAGAGGCCATTGTGGGTCGAGGTGCTGGAGTTGCTGGGGCTGAGGGGGGAGTAGGAGTAACTCTCGGAGCAGGCATGGAAGACGGGACACCTTGTGGTAGTGCGAACGACACCCCAGGAGGCCGTGACGCTGCACCTGACTCAACAATCACAGGCTGCGGCGCCGGTGCCTGATCCCATCGACTCTTCGGACCCACATTCGTCGCAACACCAGAATCCGTCTTAGGCGGTGTCTCCGTACTTGTACTCGTCTTAAACCCTATCCCACCCCTCGCCGTCATGGTTGCAGGTGTTGATGCATCGGATGACCCCGGTGTTGCGGGTACCGCTTTGCTCCCTAAGCCGGGATGCGCTGATTCAACTGTGCGGGCAGCGAAGGATGTTACGGATCGTGGAGCGAAAGCTGTTGTGCCGAGACCCAGACCGCCGAATGAAGGTCGAGGAGGTTCGTCGTCTTCGTCGTAGTCTCGTTCGATTACGTAGTCTTCTCCTTCCTGATCACCTTCCTCTTCCTCATTGTATTCCTCGACGTCTTTCATTGCCTCATCCTCAACTTCCGCCTGCTCCTGCGCCGGCTCCTGCGCCGGCTCCTTGGTCGTCTTCTCGGCTTTCTGGAAGTTCACACCCTTATACCTCATCGCCCTCGCCCCCAACCCGTTCCTCTCATCCTCACTATCCTCCTCCCCAAACACCCCCAACATCGCATCCTCCTTCCCACCGACTCTTCGCCTCTTCCTCCGTCCCGGATTCTGGAATAATTCCGCTTCGTCGCGTTCGTCTGCGTCTGCGTACTGATCATAAGTGTCCTCCTCTGCGCTGGAGTCGTCGGAAGACGACGCATAATCCGCCAATCGACTGGCCATCGTGGGGGGGGGGGGCGGGTGTATGGGAGATGGCCGAATTCGGGGTGCGGTGTAACGTAGGTTTACGCCGTCCTGGCGGGGATGCACGTGCCTGAAGGCTCGAGTCGACGTTACCGAGACCACAATCAAATCCGGGAACTGCGATCAAGGATACTTCGAATAACAGGTTTTCAAACGCAGGCATTTCAAATCGAAAGACGACATCGATGATCCGCGGTATCGGAACAGACATCCTCCGTATCGTCCGCCTGCAAGAATTATACAAGAAATACCCCTCTGCCCTACCAAAACGAATTCTCCGACCGAACGAGCGAAAACAACTGGGGCTATACAATCAAGAAGATAAAACACACAGCACCAAGGCCCTGCTTTACCTAGCCTCAATCTGGACCGCAAAAGAAGCAGTCTATAAAGCCTTCACCCCCTCCCGACACCTAACCTGGCAAGACGTCGAACTAAACTACAAACCCTCCGATCCTTCTCTCAGATGGACATCATCACAAGATATTCATACCAGCCATGACCAGGGTAGGACGCCGGTGTTGAGGGTTTTCGGGGAGGATGGGAGGGAAGATCGGTGGGAGGAGGTACATGTGAGTTTGAGTTGGGATGGGGAGTATGCTGTTGCGTATGTTGTTAGGGAGGTGGAGGTAGAGAATATGACGTGGTCGGGTCCCGTTGAGACGGCGGACGATCCGGTAGTACCATAGCCCGACATACCATGTGCGGCGCGTTTCCACAGCAGCACACCCCGTATGCTTCCCGTACGTTTAGGTATCGGACACAGATAACATCTCGGATGTTCAACGACAGCAATCCTATCGAACTCTATCGACCTCTATCGACCTCTATCGAGCACAAAATCGGGGTCTGCTACTGTAAGGTGTGGCGTGTACAGCACGTCGCGTCTTCGAGTTCAATTACAAACGCGCGCATCGTAAACCTCCAAGGAAAACACAAACGTAACCCTCGGGACTATTCGCCATGGCAGGGACGAACGACTACTACGACATCGACGCAATCCTAACAGACCACCAAGTACGTTCTACCTCTCCTCCTCTTCTCCACCGCGTGCAATAGGCTGACATGGTGGGACGCAGAAAATCCCCTCCACCTTCAACTTCGAAATCCCAGGCCTCGGCTACCTCGAATCCCCCACCGACCCCAACCAACCCCTCCTAGCCGGCACAAAACTCGACCTCCCCCTCTGGCTCTCCGAACTCCTCGCCATCCAACAATTCACCGACCTCCACCTTCCACCCCCCTTCTCCTCCCGCGTCCGCAACGCCCTCAAGGCCGATCCCAAAAGCGTAGATTTACGGGCGTGGAGTCCGCATTTC
The DNA here is from genome assembly GCF_001661265.1 of Saitoella complicata NRRL Y-17804. Lineage (NCBI taxonomy): Eukaryota > Fungi > Ascomycota > Saitoellomycetes > Saitoellales > Saitoellaceae > Saitoella > Saitoella complicata. Next base: position 399,993 of record NW_017567001.1, read on the forward strand.
TATGGTGTTGGTGTTCGGTTGTTGGGGGTTGTTAGGGATGAGGAGTTGGTGCAGGTGCTGGAGGCGACGTGGAGGGAGAGGGTTGCGGTTGTTGCTGATCATGCGCAAAATCCGACGGGGGCTATGGAGGAGGGTGCGGTGTTTTTGAGCGGGTTGGATGAGATGGAGAGGCAGTGTGAGTACTGATGCGTCTGTTGTGTAAGAATGTGTGTGCTGACTGTGTGGGCAGTGTTCAGGATCGTACATGATAGCGCAAAAGCTATGAAACAATGGCAGGATCAGGGCAAGAAGAGCAGCTGAATATGATACGGAGATCGTACGGGCATGGAGTTTTGCGGCGTTTTGCATCTTGGACATACCCAGCGGAAGTTACGGAGCATCAAGATCGAGTAATAAATAATCGTCATATCAGATAAATCCTACACTATCCATCCGTATATATTACAACCGAAGTAGACCGGTAAGTATCAGCACGATCTTCACAATCTCGCTTCCTGCTTTCCACCACCATGGATTCAAGCAGAGAAACGCTTCTCAGCAGCCTGCCAGTTAATAACAGACCAGATGTTCTTATAGTACTCAACCTTGTTGTTCTGGTACTGGAGGTAGTAAGCGTGCTCCCAAGTATCAACACCAATCAAGGGAACCTGGTTTCCGACGACGGGGTCCTGGTTGGGAGTAGTGATGATAGCCAACTTGCCAGTCTCCTTGTCCTTGATCAACCATCCCCATCCAGATCCCTGAATACCAGCGAGAGCAGCATTGAACTTCTGGATAAAGTTGTCCACGTTACCCCACTGCTGGTTAATCGCATCCGCCAACGCACCAGTCGGGGGCTTTCCACCACCCTGGGACGCAGGAGCGAGGTTCTCCCAGAAAAGGGTGTGGTTGAGGTGACCGCCTCCGTTGAACTTGAGCGCGGCTTGGAGTGCGATTTGGGAAGCGACGTCGTTAGACTTGACAGCGGCCTCGAGCTTCTCTTCGGCGGCGTTGAGGTTGGTGACGTAGGTGTTGTGGTGCTTCGTGTGGTGAATCTTCATGATCTCCTCGGAGATGGCGGGTTCAAGGGCATTGTAGGGGTAGGCGAGTTCGGGGAGAGTGCTATCATCTCACGATCAGTCATCTTATCAAACACAATGACGAAGAGAGGACAACGTACTGCTTGAAACGAGCAGCCATAGACATCTTTGCGACGGTCTGAAGACGAGCGGTACGGAAAACCGAAGAGCGGACAGCGGAGAGCGACATATTTGGTTGCGGGTGACTAAAGTCTAGAAAGAGGCGTCAACCGTTTAGTAATCACGTCTGACGGATCGGAGGGTTTTGTAGGTATACCTTTGTGGTTGTTGGAGGGAGATTGGTGAGTCCTGGCAGGGTGCAGCCAAAATAACCGCAGGACCCGCGCTCGGAGATTCGGAGAGGAATTGCATCATAGCCAACCCGTGACGAGGGAAAACGAAAGGAATAGGATGGATTTGACAAGTATTCCGAGGAGGGACTGACCGTTCTGCTGGCAATTGGAGTGCGGTGATGCACGTGGAAAGATCTCGAATTCGAATCAAAGCGCCCGAGGTCGACGAGACATTCCTCGGAGGGTGATCTCGAGCTCGGGGTGTTTCTTGACATAGCTAAGGCTATGACGAATCGCGGGTATTTAAAGTCAAGGGATTTTGTAGGTATGTCCGCCTATCGCGATCCATGCCATAGGTATGGCAATAGCGGCTTCATTTGCCGAGCAGTACATCCGGACGTGGGTGGTGCTCGAGTTTGAAGAGCTCAAACAGCCGATCCCAACACGTAACACCGACGCTGATCTCATCTGTAAGTCGGAAGCTTCCCGCCCGACATCACCTCAGATCGCATTCCTTCCTGTTTTTCCAACTCCAACAGAAATCCGTAAAATGTTTCATCTCCTCCCCCTCCCCAAAACCTCCCCAACAGCCCTCTCAACCTCCCCCCCATTCCTCTCCAAAACATCAACAGCCTCCTCCCTCACCAACTCCGGAAAAACCCCCATCAACGTCTCAATATCCACTTCCCGGATCCTTGGCGCACGCTGCGTTTCGCGGCGTCCAGAGAGTGTATCGAGGAGTTCTGTCGAGATGGGTTGGAGGGTTGGACTGTTCGGCGGGGGGTTGAGGTCGTCGAGGGAGTCGGAGGTTTGAGGAGCGGTATCGGGGTCTGCGGTTGCGAGACTACTATAGCCCGACGGAGAAGGCATGGGGCCCCGACCCGTGAGGGATTTGGGGAGGAATGAAGACGGTACGCGCCACGCTCGTACCCGCCCTGGAACGACCTCCGCTCTCCATCCCAGGCCGACACACCATCCCACCGCAGCACTAACCGCACTCCCCCACCCCTGACTCAACGCGACCTGTGCCGCCAACCCCCACACGAAGATTTTATCCGTCACGGTAAGAGCCCGGGGAAGGGGTTCGAGGTGGAAGGAGTAAGTTGGGGGGATGAGGGATGCGTAGTGCGCGAGGAGGGAGAAGAGGAGGGGTGTGGGGCCTGGTGGGAGGTAATTTAGTCCGAAGATGGGTCGGAGGAGGAGGAGAAGGAGGGGGCCGAGGAGGGATGTGAGGAACCAGGTTGAGATGATCAGCGAGATGTATTTCCGGCTTCCCATTGCGCGCTCCACGCCTCGTAGGTTGTACACCAGTAATACTGCGAACAGAACTTCGCCTGAGTTGACGTAGGCGAGTTGCCATGTCAGGAGACGGTGAAATTGGTGGTATTGTAGGAGATGGGGAGAGAATTGGATGTGGAGGAGGGGTTGGAGGGAGAGGAGGGGGATGAGGGTTGATGTGGTGATGAGGTATGTGGAGAGGAACTTCGAGATTGGGGCGTTGCGGAAGCCTGTTGACCCGGTGTTAGCTGCGAGTACAGATCCTGGACGTTGATGGATTAACCCGATGGTGCTGAGGACAACATCTTGACCGTTTGATCAGCTGGTTGAGCGGGTGTCGATGGTGGTAGGGTGTACGGAGCGGGTTGCCAGGCGCGTACAAGCCGCGGTCGACGTCGACGTCCCGAACTACGTGTATAAAACCTTAATTCAAAACCGGACGGGTACCTCACTCTTCATCCTCATCCTACCCTCTTAAAAAGAACTCCATCCTCTTCACGAATCGAAGGACTCAGTCTCTCACGTCACACCTGCATTCGCCTCAGTCCAGTGACGCACGGACCTCCCCACCCAAAAATACTTCCCTCGAACCCCCACACTCGCCCATATAGCAATTATGGACGCAATCAAATCCGTTGTCGAGAAGGTCGTTCCCGGACTCGTGGACACCGCTTCTCCTCCCTCCGGGGCTCAAGTCGCCGACCTCCGCGCCAAATACGATGCAGCCGGCCAATCCCAGGTCTTCACCTTCTGGGACTCGCTTTCCGACAGCGAGAAAGCTGCGTTGTACACCCAGTTGTCCGATATTGACCCTGAACGCGTCAACCGTATCGCTACCGAGACCCTCAACCCCGCTCTCACTGCTGAGGGAGACGACAAGGTTGAGCCCCTTCCCGCCGCACAGACCGCCTCCACCATCGATGCTTCCGAGTCTCAACTCCAAGCCTGGAGAACGAAGGGTCTTGAGCTTATTGGCGAGAGCAAGGTTGCTGTTTTGTTGATGGCCGGAGGACAAGGTACCCGTCTCGGGTCCTCTGACCCGAAGGGATGTTTCGATATTGGTCTTCCCTCTCACAAATCTCTCTTCCAACTCCAAGCCGAGCGTATTCGTCGCGTCGAGGTCCTCGCCGCCAAACACGCTGGAAAGGCAGCGGGTGAGGTCGTGGTGCCGTGGTATGTCATGACCTCCGGGCCCACCCGTGGTCCCACCGAGGCCTTCTTCCAGAAGAACAACTACTTTGGTTTAAAGAAGGAGAACGTCATCGTTTTTGAGCAGGGTGTCTTGCCTTGCCTCACTAACGACGCCAAGATCATCCTGGAGTCAAAGGGCAAAGTCGCGGTAGCTCCCGACGGCAACGGTGGTCTCTACCGCGGTATGATCACCTCCCCCGTCCTCTCCGACCTCGAGAAGAGAGGCATCGAACACGTCCACGCATACTGCGTCGACAACTGTCTCGTCCGCGTCGCAGACCCTACATTCATCGGATTCTCCGTCGCCAAAAACGCGGATATCGCGACTAAAGTCGTACGGAAACGCGCGCCCGAGGAGCCGGTTGGACTCATCGTTTTGAAAGGTGGGAAGCCGGGTGTTGTGGAGTATTCCGAGATTGACGAGGCTTTGACGAAGCAGGTTGAGGAGATGGGGGAGGAGAAGGGGTTGTTGAGGTATCGGGCTGCTAATATCGTGAATCACTACTACCATATCAGGTTCTTGTCGAAGATCCCGGTGTGGTGCGATAACCTGCCACACCACATCGCACGCAAGAAGATCCCATACGTCGACCTCGAATCAGGCGAAACCGTCAAACCCTCAAAGCCAAACGGCATCAAACTCGAACAATTCGTCTTTGACGTCTTCCCCTTCATCTCGTTGGACAATTTCGCCTGTCTTGAGGTTAAACGCGAGGATGAGTTCTCGCCGCTCAAGAATGCTAGGGGCGCGGGTGAGGATGATCCCGATACCTCGAAGAAGGATATTATGGCGCAGGGGAGGAAGTGGGTTGAGGCTGCAGGTGGGGTTGTGGAGGGGGAGAGCGAGGAGGAGAGTGGGGTTGAGGTTAGTCCGTTGGTGTCGTATGATGGGGAGGGGTTGGAGGGGTATGTTAAGGGAAAGACGTTGAGGGCGCCCGTTAAGATTGAGGCGGATGAGTAAGGGTGGTAAGATGCGTGACTGTAGGGATGTAGGATATTACATTATAGTGACATTGCTTATGGATTCTATGAACTTGCTTCTTGAGTGTTGATGATTGCAAAACCTGTCCACCTAAAAAGTCACACGCCCATCATCCACCCCCTCACCTCCTCCTCTTCACATTCTGAGGCTCAACGGTCTCTTCCCTGTCATCACCACTCATTACCCTCCCCGCCGTTCTTTTCCTCCCACTGTACGTCTCTGTAAACTGACTACTGGTATGCTTCTCCTCCTCCTCCTCCTCTCCTCCAAAATCTAGCTCAGTATCTCCAGGACTATGCGCCCCCGAATTAAGAAACATCATCATGATCTGCGCTGCCGCCGAATCTTCACTCCCGGGTCTAAGCCCTGGACTCGAGCCCTGACAACCGTTCACCAGAGGTCTGCTTGAATCCAGGCCAAAGTGTAGCGCTAGAGCTTCGTGACGGGGATGCATAGGATTTGGGTTTCGTTTCCGCTCCGGACTCGCGGTAAAGAAGGGCGGAAATACCAACGGACTCTGCTGTAACTGTAGTTGTGTCTGCAAACTCGGTACGCGTCGATGACTCCGACTGGTACGTGAATGATGGTGTTTTGAGCTTGGGTTTGAGTCGAAGCGGGTACGTGTCGGCGTTGTGGGGTGGGAGGTGAGTCCATTGTAGATTGAGGAGGGGCGGGAGGAGGCGGGGTTTAGTTCTGGGTGGTCCCAGACTGTTTCGAGGTCTTTTCGTCCTTCATCCTGGTCTGGTTGTTTGGTAGTGAAAGACAAAACAGGGAGGAGCATCTTTTGCTGTACATGGCGGCTATCATCGTCGGGGTGAAATGTCGAGGCCGAGGCGTGCGACAATGTGCCCATTGGTAGCCTGTGAGTATGTACCCTCCCCCCCAAGTACCTCTCCTCCAACTCCGATATCGTACTGGTCTGGTGATTATGCGATGCTTTCCAATGTGCGTAACTCAATGTCGTACGTAACTTTTTCGTGAGCTGTATGGAACGAACATTAGCCTACCATCGTCCTTGGGAGACAGGGATCTGGTTCGCTTTCACACCTCCTGGATTCGGGCACTCGTGCTAAGCTCCATCACGAACGAAGAAGAGAGTACGAGAGGGAGGGGAGAGGAGGAGGAGGAGGAGGAGGTCAAGCGGCTCGTTTGGGGGACGGGCGAAGATCGTGTGGCGTGTAGATGAGCTCGAGGCTTGAGCGTGGGTATGGGGTATATTAGAGTTCAATTAGAAATCTCGAGCCATGAAACGATGCATTTGGTAAAGTGTGTCGAAGAGGTCTATATGTAGTTATGGGGATTTTCCCTATCCTACTCATATGGCTCCTGATTGTCGGTTCATCGAATCTCTCCCAAGATAATCTTCCGATCCGTCGACGCAGACATAACTGTAAGGCCCATCGATTAGCACGCAAATCGCAGCATGACGTCAATGCATCTTACCAATCGGCTCAATCGGCGAAAACTGCACATCATTAACACACCCCGAATGCCCGGGCAACGCATATTCCACACTCCCACTTTCCGATTCCCAGACATACACGACGCCATCACTCCCTCCCGCCCCGACTCTCTTCCCGTCAGCGCTCCAACTCGCTCTCTGTAGATTTTTCTCGAAGCCGTGGAGAGCTTTTCCGTGGGGTGCGGTGAGGGTGCGGATGAGGCGGGTGGGGGAGGAGGTGAAGGGTGCGATATCCCATATTCGGAGGGTGGAGTCCATGGAGTAGGAGAGGAGGCGAGGTGAGGAGGACGAGGGGGAGATGGAGAGGGAAGTTATTGTGTTGGTGTGGCCTTGGAGGGTGTAGGCAATTGTTCGGGTTCGCATGTCCCAGACCTGTACCAAAACTTGTTAGCAAACTTGCAAGACTACTGCCAAAGCCAAGTACCTTGATTGTGTTGTCGAGGCCACCGGTGAAGAGTTGGTCTCCGGCTTCTGAGAACGCGACGGCGGTGACGGGGTATTTATTCTCCATCGAATCCACCGCCAACTTCTCCCTCGAATCCCACAACGAGACCCAACCATCATCACTCCCACTAACCAACATCTCATTCCCCCTCCGATACACATCAACAGTATTAACAATATCCTCATGCCCAACGTGTTTCTTCACCCTCTTTCCACTCTCTACGTCCCATGTTCCCAATGTCGTGTCGGCGCTGGCGGAGTAGATGGTCTTCGAATCACGGGACCAAGCGACGTCGAGGATTGCGGCTTTGTGTCCGGTAACGATGCCGTAGTTTGAACAATCGTTGTATGTGTTCCAGAGGAGAATTGAGCGGTCGAAGGAGGCAGAGGCGATGTGTTGCCCTGTTGGGTCGAAGCGGGATGCGAAGATTTCGCCCTGTAGGGTCCATGTCAGCCACACTCGTTTTCAAGGTGAAGCACGGTTCATACCGAATGACCAGTTAGGTGCATGTTGGGAGCCTGAAGTCCCGATGTTCGGGATACACTTTGGATCAAGGCACCTCCATTGCCGGAGCCGACGAGGGAGACTTGTTGGTTGTTTTGCGCGTTTGTGCGGGGTTTTTTGGAGACGACGAGATGGCCTCCTGAAGGTGGAGGGGATTTTCTTTTGTCCATTGCGATTGAAGGGGATGGTGTAGGTGTTGGAGGATGTGCGTGGAGGTGCAGGACGCGTGCAGCCGAGCAACGCGGTAACGACGACACGAGTAGGGATTACGAGAAGTGAAGTAAGTGAAGGTGGGTGTTTTGAAAACCTTTAAGAGGGGTCCTTGAGACTGACAATCTCCCAGATAAAGAAGGTCTTCAAGGACGTGACGCACAAAGACACAACCGACTGGTCTACACGAACGTCATACAGCACCAACAACATGTCAAGACACGCCCGAGTAGGGGAGGAAGTTTGGAAGGGGCGAGAGAAGATTGTGCGTGGCCGAAAATTGGTCGTATAACCGTCCTAGACGGCTAACTTTCTCACTCACAGAACGCCGAACTCTTCACCCTGACATATGGCTCCATCGTGGCACAATTATGCAAAGACTGTGATGATTATGCGGAGGTGAATAAGCAGTTAGACAAGATGTATGCTTGCGGCCCTGATTTGTGGGGATTTATGCTGATTGCTTGGTGTAGGGGATACAATATCGGTGTACGCCTGATAGAGGACTTCTTGGCAAGATCAGGGACAGGACGGTGTCACGACTTCAAAGAGACCGCAGAAGTCATCTCAAAGGTGAAACTGACCCTCTGGTTCTTTTTAACCGGAAACGCGGCATGTGCTGACGGGCATCTTCACAGGTCGGCTTCAAGATGTTCCTCAACATCGCACCCACAGTCACCAACATCTCCACAGACGGCAAGACCTTCTCACTGATCTTTGACGAAAACCCATTAGCGGAGTTCGTTGAGATACCGGATGACGGCAAGGCACAGACGGAGTTATGGTATTCGAATGTGTTGTGTGGCGTATTACGGGGTTCTCTGGAAATGGTATTTTTCCCTGATATGCCCAGCTGAGTTTGCGGGGCTAACATGGAGGATACAGGTACAAATGGCTGTGGAGGTTAGTTTTGTGAGTGATGTGCTGAGAGGGGATGAGCAGACGGAGATGAGGTTGACGCTGGTACGGATGTTGGAGGAGGAGATGCCTCCAGGAGAGGATTAGACGACTACAAGCAAGGCAGGGCGAAGGGATAAAGATACGATATACCCTCCGGACAAACACATCACAACATGGGGCTTCGCACGGAAACATATCGATGACGTACGTAGCCAGTAGGCGAACGACGGTGACACGCTCAACGGCAAGCCAACCGCAGTAAAGAGTAATAGGTGAAAAGAAAAGAAGAACAGCTTCGAATAAGCTTCCCTTGGTTTCCTCGCCTCCCAACGGGGGTGTTGGTCTTGTGAGGTACTAGCTTGCCAGGCAACCCCAGACGACAGCGTCGCGGTGTGCCCAAGTCCGCCCTGAAGCTGGAGCTGCCGACCGAGTCGCACCGAGCGCAACAGACCCGCACACAAGTGATCCTTGATCCCTACCTGAATTGACTTCGACAGATCTTCTGTTTTTCCCTCTCGGATCCACCGCGTCTTTCCACACGGGTTACGGGTTGACACAGCATGAACGGTGCCGCCGGATCCACGGCGCAATCACCTCGTGCTGCTCCGCCGTTGACGAGTAGCTCCTCCAATGCTTCGAACTCGAATCAGAATCAACAGCAGATGCAGTCGAATGAGATGTTACAGGTTTATATCTATGATTATCTCCTCAAGCAGGGACTTCCTGACTCGGCGCGGGCGTTCTTGAACGAGGTAGATTATCCGGTGACGGGGAGTGGGATGCAGGGTTCCCCGTCACAGGGATCTGGATCGCGGGATGGACATGGAGGACAGAGAGAGGATCAGACGTTGGAGTCTTCCATCCCGTCTGATATGGAGCAGAATCCTCGTAAGCGGCCGGCGCCTAATGATGATGCTGATACGGGTGCCGATCAGGAACGGCGTAAGATCGGTAAACATGAGGACTTGTTGCCGGCTGCTGTGCCTATTGACGCGCCAGATGGGTTTCTTTTGGAGTGGTGGACGATCTTTTGGGATATATTTACGGCGAGGAGCGGGAAGGGCGGATCGGTGTCTGCGAGCGCGTACATCGCGCATCAACAGGTTCGGATTTTTTATCTGGTATCCTAAGTGATCGTTACTAACGTTGGTATTCGAACAGAGAATGAGGCAAGAAGCGCAACAACGTGGCATGAACGCGATGGGTCAGCAACACCCCGGATACGCCGGCGTCCCCGGCCAGCCCATGAACGGCCAGCAGTTCGGCCAGCAGTTCGGTCCTAATATGCGCGTAGTGAACGGCATGCCAACAGTCGTCGGTGGCCTCGAGCCTAACATGACACCTCAGCAACAGCAGCGTGAAATGCTCATGCGCCAGGCTATGCTCAACAATCAGCGCAAGGGGAATACGATCTTCCCGCAGAACGCGCAGACCCAACAGCAGCTTCATATGTTACGTCAAGCTCAGATTCAACAGGTTCAGCAGCAGCAACAGCAGCAGCAACAACAGGCGCAACAGGTGCAGGCTCAGCAGCAGCAACAGCAGGGACAGTTCTCTGAGGAGGCCCAAGAGGGTCGCATGGGATCGCCCGCTGGTGCTCAAGCTACGTCGCCTACAAAGCGCCAGCGCCTTTCGCCCGAGGGTCAGCAGGGTCAGCTCCCAACTCAGCCTGGACAGCCTCAGCAGCCCATGCAGGGTATGCCTCAGAACCCCCAACAGGTTGCCCAAGCGCGTCAACAAGCCATGCAGCAACAACAGATGATGTTGAACATTGGAATGAACTCTGCCGCACTGACTCCTCAGCAGTTAATGGCTTTCCAGCAACAGACCAATAACCCCCTCTTGCAGAAGCAGAACCCGCAGATGAATATCGCTAGCTATACGCAGAGCCTCATGTCGCAACAACAGCGTGCGTTGAATGCGGCAAAGGGAGCGCCGATGCCCGGGCAGATGAACCAGATGGGTGGAAATGGTATGCCTGGTCAAGATCCCTCTGGTCAGTTGAACCTTGAGGGTATGCAGCCGCATGTGCAGCAACAGTTCATGAGGCAGTTGGCGCATCAGCAGAACCAGGCCGGTGCGAATGGTAACATGGCTTTGGCGGAGTACCAGTCTCAGTTGATGGTTTTGGAGAAACAGAACAAGGAGCGCCTCTTGGCTGCGCGTCAAGAGCAGGACAGGGGCGGATCGAGCGAGGCGCCTGGTCAGAACTTCCAGGATATGTCGCCTCAAACGACGCGTACTGGCCAGGTTCAGCCGTCTCCTCAGCCCGGATCGTTGGCGCTGGAGAAGCGTGGTACCCCCAAGATGGGACACATCGCTAATCCCAACTCCCCAGTCCCTGACTCGCAGGGTCCGCCGCGTGGTCCGTCCCCTGCGACCTTCAATGGCCAGGAGATGGATCCTCGCCAAATGATGATGTACCAGCAAATCAAGCAGCAGCAGAGTATGAATGATAACCTCCCTCAGGGCATGATGATGGGTCCGAACGGACAGATCACGCGTACCCCGTCCATGGCTGGTGCGGGTGGTCAGCCTGGATACATGCCTAATGGGGCTATGCAGCAGATGGGTATGATGAATGGAGGCAACCAGCAGGAACAGATGATGCGTCTGCGTCAACAAAACCCGGCGTTGTGGCACCAGCAGCAGCAACAACTCGCACAACAGATGCAGCTTCAGCAAATGAGGGCGCAGCAAATGGCTGCCCAACAGCAGCAGGGTCAAGGACAGGTGGGCCCTCAGGGACCACAGGGACCGCAGCAGCAGCCGATGAACCCCTCTCAGCAGATGCCGCCTCCTCAGGCGCCGCCGCAGCAGCCTCAGCAACGTAACCCGCAGAACGAGGCTCCGTCGCCGAGTTTGTCGAATGCGCAGCCGCCTACGCCTACACAAAGCCACAAGCCCGCTCCGAAGGGTAAGAAAGAACCGAAAGAGCCGAAGCCCAAGAAGGGCGGCGGCAAGAAGAACGCACCCGCTGCCCCCACACCGGCTACACCTCAGGCTACTTCGGAGCCTCCTACGCCTACTACGCCCATCACTCCTCAGCACCCTCAGAGCTTCAGCTTGAACCCCATGATGGGCGGTAACCCCATGCAAGCACCTACGTCGAACCCCTCCAACCCTCCTCAGCTCCAGCAGCAGACTTCACAGCCTGATCCGGCGCCATTCACGGCTATCGACACGGGTGCTGACTCGAGTACCTTATTTGGCGAGTTTGGAATGGGCGATACGGACCCCAACATGGACGCGTTCGACTTCGATGCGTTTTTGACCACTACGGCTGATGATGGCGCGGGTGGTGGGTTCGACACGAGCTTTGGCTTTACCTTTGGTGATGGCGTCGAAGCTGGTGCTGATGCGTGAATTTGAATGAGAATGAAAATTGGAGAAGGTGGGTGTGGTGGTGCTAGGCCTGGTGGTAACTTTGGATTATAATGGCGTTTTTTTGGGATGGTATGTGTTTCGGATGGATTTTATGAGAGCGAAAGTTTAAAAGGAGGGGTGTCTTTGTCATATGTGCTAATTTCTCTTGGATAATTTGCGAGTTGTTCTGTCCATTTGGTCGTTATCTTTCTTCAATTTTGATGCTTTGGCGCGAGAGCAAGTTAGTTTCTCATGATCATGTACCGGAGCTTATTTTACAAAACTTTAATACAACGTAACGAATGATGAATGCATGATACGTCCCTCTTTCATGTCTTGTATTAATACATGGTCTGTGATTGGGTACGTGTTCTTGGGCCTAACCTGTTGACATCGACCGACCTCGTTCAAGTACCGCCTAAACTAGCGCTTTGGTTCCGAACGTGAGAAACGGCTTGTTTCCCTGGAGGAAGAAATCCCATAAAGAGGGTATAGCCATAGTTAACTGCTCGATTTTGAGTTATTCTTTTTTGAGGTCACTCAAGAGGTTTAAATTTGAAGGACGGGGCGGCTCGGGTCATATTCCTCGTTCGGGCTTAAGCTTCGAATTCATGATCGCCGACGTCCGGTCCCGAGCTCGAGGTTAATTGCGGCACCGCAAGATTGGAAGCAAAGGGCTCCTTCACGATATTTTTCATATGAAATAAATCGTTGGAGTATATAAACTCTGTTATCACCCTTTCGTCAAGTACTCGCAATGCTTACTGCGTCTACAGATGTTCGGCTTGACTGTTGTCGTCGTATTCCTCATTCTGTACCTCCTCTATCCTGACCGGGCTATCGGTACCAGGGCAAGACCTGACCTCCCCGGTCCGCGTGGCTTGCCTTTCCTTGGGAACCTTTTGCAAGTTCTTCCAGCTGTCCGTGCTCATCGCATTCTCGAGCTTGACCTTGCATGGTTCGGGAAGTACGGGAAGTTCTTCAGCCTCACAATGCCTGGTGTGGGTCGTACGATCTTCCTCTGTTCTCCAGACTCCGTCGAACATATACTGAAAACGAACTTTGAGAACTACGAGAAAGGTTGTGTCTTCAACTCCAATTTGAAGGCCCTTTTAGGCGATGGTATTTTCAATGTCGACGGACACGCGTGGAAGACGCAGAGGAAGGTTGCCAGTTATATTTTCACAGCAAGGGCGTTCAAGACTGTTATTGCACAAGTCTTTGAATCAGAGACGAACCGAGTCATTGATATCCTTCGACAGCACGCGCATACCAACCCTGACGTTCCTTTAGACTTGCAAGCACTATTCTATCGCTTCACATTGAACTCCTTCAGCTTAATTGCATTTTCGAAGGACCTCCATCTCCTCGATGATCTGGAGAAACCAGTGGAATTCTCTGAAGCTTTTGATTATGCTCAGGAGACTTGCGGTGGTCATTTTACGAAACCTTACTGGAAGTACTGGGAACGCTTTACTTCTCGCGGTCGCAAGTTCGAGAAGATGTGCAAGGTGATTGACGAAATGACGTATTCCATCATCAATGAGAAGAAGAACCAACCGAAGTACGATACACCGCCGAAAGCGGGCACTAAGGACCTCATGGACCTCTTCATGGAATATCGCGATGAAGAGGGCAACGCCTTGAACGAGAAAGAGCTCCGCGATATCATGCTGAACTTCATTCTCGCCGGCAGGGACACCACCGCCAACGTCCTCACTTGGAGTGTCCACTTGCTCCTGCTCAACAAGGAGACTGCTTCCCTTCCCTCCCCTGTCACGTACGACACAATCCGCCAACACACCTACGCTTACGCAACCCTTTATGAAACCCTCCGCTTGCGGCCCAGTGTGCCCAGGAACAGGAAACTCGCACTCAAAGATGACATCGTCCCATGCGGCGTCCAGAACGTCCTCGTCAAAGCCGGTGATAGTGTCATGTGGATTCCGTGGGCTATGGGTCGCCAAACGGATATCTGGGGCGACGACGCTCTCGAGTTCAAACCTACACGCTGGCTCGAACCGGAGACGAGCAAGTTAAAGGCCATTTCCCCGTACCAGTCTATTGCATTTCATGCGGGACCTCGTCAGTGCCTTGGGAAGGTGTTTGCAGAGCAGGAGGCTTTGAGGATGTTGTTGCCGATGACGAGCGGGTTTGAATTCGAAAGGGTTGGAAGTGCTGACGTGGGCTACGAAAAGAGTCTAACTCATCCCATGAGGGGTGGGTTATGGGTCAAGGTCAAGGAGAGAACATGATTTGTGATGTTTCTCTGCTCGTCCGAAAATGAGGCTCGCATGCATCTGTTCTTCCCGCGCCGCATGTGTTATACGAAGTATGGATACCTACCTTGTACCCAGACTCGAGCACACAGGATGAAATATTAGCACAGAAGTTACCGCGGCTATCAAGATTACCATTACTAAGTTTACCGTCTAAAACAACATACGCTCTTCCCGAGACTCCTACACTGTCGGATATACAAGGAATAACAAATGCGTAAAACCCAAACTTGAAAACCCAAAGACACCCCTCTCACTCCTCACTCCTGTTTTACATCCCACGGTTGGTGTTCAGCTCTGCCCTCTTCATCTGCTCGATCCTCTGCTTGAGCTGTGCAGTGACCTCAGCGGCCCTCTTCCAGCTCTCGATAGGTTTGCTTGCGGGGCCTGTACCTGTAGCAGGAGTGGTCGTTGGGGGAGCAGAAGAGGTACCTGAGCTCATCGAAGAGGTCGCGGGTTTGGTTGGTGATCTTAGCCCAGACGAAGCGGCATAACGACTGGTGTACGAACCCGCGGCTGAGCTTGCTCCAGATCCCAAACGAGTGATCGATGGTGGTGGCAGCTCAGACTTAGAGTCTCTCTCACATCCGTTTTCCTTGTCTTCGGACGAAGCAAGGCTTGAGGAACTTTGGGTACGACCATAGCCGAGGCCATTACTGTGATGAATGGGAGTGAATGAAGAGCTTGACGGCGTTGGGCTTCCGGGGATACCGGTGCGCAAATAACTCGTTCTCTTGACCGAGCTCGGCGGTGCCATAGTGGGCTCGGCAGACCTGGTCGGTTCCATCCTCGAGCTGGCGGGCTCTCTTGGTGCAGGAATCTCCCTCCTCGCACCAAATCCACCACCAGTTCCCAAGGCAACTCGTCTCCGTTCCCGAAGCGCCATGTTCGCATCCTGCAATTGCCTCAACAAGCTCTCATTTTGCCTCTCGAGCTCCTTCCACCTCATTTCCATTCGCTCCAATCTCGTCGCGTCTTCATCACCGACATTCTCCCTCAGCATTCTGTTCTCGTCCTCCAGATCGGCGATGCGAGCTTTGCGGTTCTCATCCATGACATCGTATTCGCTGATCAACCTCTCTGCACGTTCTGCGCGATCCTTCCACCCATCATAGCCATCCTCCGTATCGGTACCGGCGGGCATGGCGGTCCGTGGCGGGTTCTTCCTCAAAGTCTCCATCTCACGCTGGGAACGGGCCAACTCCTCCCTGGCACCTTCGAGATCAGCACGAGCACGGGTCAGCTGAGTGGTAACCGTCTTCACATTCAGCTTCTCCCTAATTTCGGCATCAGCCAGCTCGGCGTTCTTGTCACGCAAGATATCCATCTCACGCTTCATGACGCGCAGTTCATCCTCCAACGCGGCCTTCTCGGCGGGGTCAATGCCACCAGCACCACCATAGGAAGGAGCGGCAGAAGGCGCAGGTTCACGAACAAGGGAGCGTGAGGTCAAACCACGACCAACACCCAACCGTGGCTTCTCCGCAGGGGGAGCGGAGTATTCTTCTTCCCTCTCCTCGAACGCGGATGCAGGGCGACTCCTCTCTGGGCTTGACGGTGGACGCGCAACACTGCTTGGCCTCGCCAGTCCAGGCTTCGTCAGTCTGCTTGCGCCAGTGGCACCAGTAGCACCAGGAGGTCTTCTCGCAGTTGGCTTCGCCGCCAATGGCTTCTTCTCCTCCTCCGGCTCAGGCTCCGGACTAGGCGCACGCTTAACCATGGGCTTCTTGACCAAGCCGGGCTTTGCCGGGGGTCCCTTGGATAAAGGCCTCTTCGTTGCACCTGCAGGTGCCTTCGCGACAGGCTTCGGCTTCTCGGGCTTCGCCTTAACCTCCGCCTTCTCGAAGAACTCCTGAATCTTAGCTTTACGGGCCTTGTCGTCCACCCCCTCAAGGTAAGGGTTCATCGCGCGTTCACCAATGATCTTCATCAACGTACCCAATGCCTCGGCAGCGGAGGTACGAACAGGTTCGAAAGAGTCACCGAGCAACTTCACGGACTCTTCCGCGATGGACTTCTGCTCACCCTTGGAAGGAACGACCGGGGTGGTTCGCAAGCACCGTACGAGAAACTTGAGTGACTCGGACTTGACTTGCGGGTTCTTGTGCTTCAGACCAGTCTCCGTGATGTTCTCCAGAACGTCCGCAAGTCCACAGGCCTCGAAGACGGCATCCATCGCTCCAGATAACGCCTCAACCACGGACGCCTTACGTTCCTTCAACCTCTCCATCACGCAGGAGACAACCTCACTCCTCCACCTTACAAACGCACTTCGCAAACCCTTAGCTAATGCAGTCAGACACTGCGCAGCGAGCGTAACGACAGCAACGTTTGCGTCCTTCTGACAAATCCTGGCAAGCTGCGCAACAATATCGTTCAGATCGTTGTCATCCTGAATACGTGGTACCGACACCGCGATCAAGAAATCATCCAAAGCTTCCTTCCTATCCTTCCACTTAGAACTTCCCAATGCCTCCATCAGCGGTGCCTGAGGGCACTTCTTCAGCACGTCTGCGGGCTCGGAAAGGTCGAATGCGTCCATTTCTTCACCTGCCTCTTCCTCGGCGCCGTCATGGTTTTCATCACCACCCGCGTCTCCTCCACCTAGCAGTTCAGGATCCTGACACTTCAGGTATCTTTCTGGCTTCGCTTTGCCTGCTTCATCCGCGTTGAACAATGCATCAAGTTCCTTCAATTGTACCGGCTTCAGGTCGGAAAGCGCGGGTCTCAGTGCCTCGCCCAAGTATTTCCACAACTCCACTGTCAATGCTTGCGCCTCTGCTCTGACATTCTTATCAGTGTGACCGAACAACTTCGGCAGGACTGCCAACACAGGCTTTGGTGGTACGACCTTGACACCGTATGCATGTACAAGTTCTCTGAGTGCCGCTGTTGCTGCTGCGACAAGTTTTGGGAGTTTGTGAGAGAGGAAGGGGATAAAGTCATCGAGAATTGGCTGAGCCGATGGAGGGTTGTCGAGGTACGAGGCGTAAAGAAGCAGAAGGTCTTTAGCGAGCGCTTTCGTGCCGGGACGCGTCGATGGAAGGGCCTTCTCGATTAAGGTTGGGAGGACAACGGGACGTGTTCTGCGTACATGTCAGCGACCGTGCGATGCGATTGCGGGTAGACAACGAGCATACATAGCCGAAGCCACATGCCGTGTGCCAACCCGGCGATAAAAGCATACCTATTCGCGCATTGCGCACCGCCAAACTCCACGTATGCCTTCGTACACGCGATACCCTTCTCCATTGCGACGACATTACTATCTCCCACTACCTTCTTCCACATCCCGTCATCTCTGAATTCCCTGAAAATGGGGTCCGTTTCATCTGCAGTCTTCGAAAATGCGTTCGTAGCCTCTTCGTAAGCCTCTGAGCGGACCTTCCAGGACGTATGCGTGAGACGCTGGGGGAGCGGAATGGAGGAGAAGTCCTCTTGAGGAGGCGCACCGCCGTCCGGAAACTCGTTCATGGCTATTATGACTGATCAGAAGTAATTGTCGAAGTTGCTGAGCTCCTGATGCCCTTACGGTGCTGATGGTGATCTGATGTTTGGGTGATCGTACTTTGTTTTGAATCGAGCGCTGGCCCAGCAACCATCAGGCACATGAGTGTACGAAGGACAACACGTTTCCTCGGAGCAATAGAATCGAAGACACATCAACCTGTTTTTTAAGGCATGTTTAAGATAGTAAACGAATTTCCTTGCTTCATTCATGGCCTTTACCTGCCTCCTCCTGCGCTGTACGTAGGCACTGCATGCCGGTGGTCGGTCGTATACTCCCAGCCGCTCCGTCCAACAACTTCTCCAATTCTCGATCGTCAATCTCAATTGCGTTCTCTCGGTCTCTTAGAATCCTCCTATAGCCAGCGGAACCGTTCTTCATGGCGACAAACGGCTCAGCAGCCGCATACAACCCACCACCATCCGTCCTCGGCCCAAAGCAACGGACAGATCTCCACCTGTCACTGCTGGCGTACCTCCAATCGCATGGATTTGAGCGAGCATATACTGCACTACGAGACGACCTACAAGAAAAGGGTGGTCTGGACGCTGGGGCAGAGGACGACAAGAAGTATGTGGGGCTATTGGAGAGGAAATGGAGCAGCGTCGTGCGATTACAGAAGAAGGTCACTTGTTTCGTAACCTTGATGCCTGATATATGCTAATGTATACATACAGAACATGGAGCTGGAAGGGAAGCTTAACTCGCTCTCACTCGACCTGAAATCCACCACATCATCACCAGGCCCGAACGACACGACGACAGCTACCACCAATTCCCTGCCTCGAACTTCAACACTGCGGCATACATTAACATCGCACCGCGATCAAATAAACTCGTGCGCATTCCATCCGAAATACACTCTTCTGCTTACCGCCTCAGACGACACCACTGTCAAACTCTGGGACCACGATGCTGGATCTCTGGAGCAAACCTTGCGTGGACATACAAAATCCGTCCTAGCAGTTGACTGGTCAGAAGACGGAAAGAGAGCTATCAGTGCTGGTGCAGATACGCTTGTGAAGGTCTGGGAAGACGAAGGGAAGGGTAATGGATGGGCGTGTGTACGGACACTGGTCGGGCACGAGCACTCAGTACATGCTGTCAAGTTCCTACCGGGTAACGACGGACGAGCAATAAGCGGAGGCAGAGACACGACAGTCAGGGTATGGGATACCGCCACAGGTTTTTGTCTCAAGACTATCATCATCGGCGGCGGAAACGAGTGGATCCGGTCTATCTCGCCTTCAACACCACCCACCACCGCCGGCGCAGCGTGGAGCAACCTCGTTGCTGTAGCAGGGAACGATCAAATGGCCCGCATCATCGATATCGGATCCACTGACAGCACCCCCAAATCTGAACTCGTGGGTCGGCATTCCCACGTTATCGAAGCTGTGGCATACGCGCCAGCTACGGCGTCCTCGTATCTGCACACACTCGCCAAGATCCCGAAATCGACGCCTACAACATTCCTTGCTTCTGCATCTCGAGACCGCTCCATCACCATCACTACTTCCACTAACATCCCCGTCCTCACCCTGAATGGGCACGACAATTGGGTACGAGCGGTTTCGTGGCATCCGTCTGGTCGGTATTTGCTGAGTGCCAGTGATGATCGGAGCGTGAGAGTCTGGGATCTGGAGCAGGAGGGACGGTGTGTCAGGGTACTTGACGACGCGCAAATTGGGTTCGTCAACTGCTTAGCTGGTGACAAGGAAGGGAAGGTATGGGCTACTGGCGGTGCGGAGGGTGAGGCCAGGGTTTGGGGCACCGCGTAATGCTGCGAGAATGGCTGAGTGAAGCTGCGATAGATCGAAATCGGCATCGATAACGGGGGTTGTTTCTGCATATCTATTTCTTCGGGGCGTACATGTGTACGGAGTTCTTGTTTGTCATATCAAGGGTCTTAGGGTCGGTATACTGCAATACACATAATGTAATGGGGATCTAGAAGTCAACAGCACATCACAGCACATCATTCGAAGGACGAGAACATGGCCCACACATTCAAGTAATGCAAAATTCCAATCCAATCCATTTTATCAATACCACCCGCACCGATATTAGTATAGCACCCCTATCTTTCCTAAGCGAACTTTAACCCCACATTTAGAGGTCAGCATCATCCTCATCAGGCAAAGGCATAGCCGCGGCCTGAGCCATCTCCTGCTCGTACTGCGCAACGAGCGCAGCATCGACCTGAACCTCCGGAGGCGCAAGCGCAGGGGAGGCAACGAACTCCAAAGACTGGTTTCCGACCAACTTACGCGCCAACCACAAGAAAGGCTTCTCGAAGTTGTAGTTAGACTTGGCGGAGATATCGTAGTACTGAAGGTTCTTCTTGCGGTGGAAGGTAATGGTCTTGGCCTTGACCTTGCGCTCCTTGACGTCGACCTTGTTACCGCAGAGAACGATGGGAATGTTCTCGCAGACACGGACGAGGTCACGGTGCCAGTTTGGTACGTTCTTGTAGGTGATACGGGAGGTGACGTCGAACATGATGATGGCGCACTGTCCCTGGATGTAGTAACCGTCACGGAGACCACCGAACTTCTCCTGACCGGCGGTATCCCAGGTGTTGAAGCAGATCTGACCGAAGTTGGTGTGGAAGTGGATAGGGTGGACCTCAACACCGAGGGTGGCTATGACGAAATGTTAGGATAATCACATTGGTAAAAGAAGAGAAGAGGGAGTGTCGGACGTGAATGCGGGTGTAAACCGTCGTCCTGTCACGCTCAATGGCCCAAACGCTTCTGGACGGCGTTCCACTCGCAACAAAGCAACACACCGTCCCAAACACCCCAGTTCTCGTGGAAAAGACTTACCGATATACTTCTTCTCGAACTCACCAGTCAAGTGACGCTTGACGAAGGTAGTCTTACCCGTACCACCGTCACCGACCAAAACTGCAAAACAAACGTCAGCCGCCGCTCACGACAACATAGCAACCTCGCTCCAATTGATCAAGGAGAAAGGTCGAGGAAAGACATACCGAGCTTGAAGGTAGGAACGTTCTCGGCCATTGTTATTATGTGTGTGATGTGGGAATTGACGAAGGGAGTCTGCGTCCTCTTGCGTTTGTGTTGTTGATTTTTCGGAGCGAGCGTGACGACGAACGAAGAAACCAAACTGCAGGTGGCGACCGACGAAGACAATGGAATGAAGATTTGTGAATGGGAAAGTCATTGAGAAACTACTGTTTTACGTTCAGATTACGAATCGCCTTTTACAAGATACGCAAGACGTCTTGCGGGATCACGTGCAAGGCGGGTTGTCGATCCTGGAAATTCTAAAGATATCAATTCTCAGCGTCCACCTCATACTGGAGGTAGCGAGATCTACCGCATACTACGCTATGTGCGGCGAAATATGTAGGCTAGAAGCTCGATCATGCGACGTGTAATGCCCTCAGCCCGTAAGGCTCCTCACCGCTCGATGCTCACGGTTCACTGTTTCCGCACTCCAATGTAAACCATCTCATGTGCTCTGCCCCTTGAATCCCTGATAATCCTTCAGAATACCCGCCATATGTGTATTAGTCTCCTTTCCCCTCCTCCTCTTCGGCCTCTTCACCTTGTCATCCACAACCGCCTTCACCTTCACCGTACTAGGATCCACACTTGTAGGCTTCAATCCAAACTTCTCCAACTCGGCAGGTACATCAGCTTCAGGCGGTAGTCTGAGGGAATTCCACATGTTCTTGAATTCGTCGTCAATTCCACCCAGTTCCCCACCGGTGTTGGCCCAGGTCATGCGTAGGGTCTTCTCGGCGTTTTGGGCACGGAGGACGAGAATTTTGCCTTCATGTTCGGCTTGTTCGCAGCCTGCAACGACATCTGACCAGGATTCCTTCAGATCTTTTATGGACATGCCTTTCATCGTCGTCTCTGCCCTCTGGCGGAGGAATTGGACAAGGGAGGGAACATCGTACACAGGGTGTTCAGGGGCGTAGGAGTATGTATCTGAGGCTGGATCATAGCGGATTTTGACGGAGGTTGAGGAGGAGGCAGAGGACAGGGAGAAGAGGCGGGTTAAGGTTCTGTGGGTGCTTGAGTTGAGGGGGATGTTGAGGTAGGAGAATAAATCAAGGGATTTCATCGGAGCGCCTTTTTCCTGTACCATCCTGTCAGCCAGGCATAAACGTAATGTTGACGGACGTTATGATACCTTCAACTTATCCTCCGCATACTTGACCTGCGTCAACAAATGATTCCCGCTCCCCGTATCCGCAGGCTGCGAGTATACAATTGGCTGAGCCTTCTTGGACTTCTTCTTTGGTGTGCCAGGATCGCTTGGATATCCAGGACTTCCGACAGACACGACCTCCACATCCTCCGCTGGCCGCTTCACCATCGCTCTCTGGATCGTCGGGATCGCTCGGGGCTTCTGTGCCGCGGCCTGCTCATTGCATTAGGACCCTTTCATCCAATTCATCTCTTCACGTCAGAGCAGCATACATTCCGTAGTAGATCTGACATCTCGCCGGTGTAAATGTATGGTATTTACTTCGTCGTTCAGTTCATCGCGGTGTTTACGTACGACGTACCTCCATGCAGGTTCATGCAATATCGGGATCGTCCTCGACGTAACCTCCAAACCGAATCTTCCATTTATTCAATCACGAACAACAACGAACAATGTCGGCAAGCGTAGGACCCGATTGTACCGAACTGAAGCAGAAGTACGACTCGTGCTTCAACGACTGGTATGCGAACAAGTACGTCGTCTCTTTTCCCGGTTGTCATTTGGACAGGAATTGATCTGATGAGCACAGGTTCTTGAAGGGAGTTGCGACAGTGAATGAGTGCGAGGACACGTTCGTTGACTATAAAGCCTGTGTTATGGTAAGTGTTGCGTCAGCGTGAGAGAAGGAGGACCGAGTGCTGACAATGACGTACAGAAAGCCTTGAAGGAGAAGAAAATTGACGTTATGCTCGATGAGGCCCGGAAAGAGGCGCCGTTCGAGAAGGGTGGCAAGTTCAACTCTGGCATGTAGACGGCTCTCGATTCGAGATGTATGATATGGAGGGAGGATCTTGCATGGGCTCAGAAAATGTATCGGTAGAAGACCGTCAAGGATCGAAGCCATTGAATGAATTATAATCCGTCGCAGACGTAATTTATCAAACGAAAAATCGCGCAAAGGGCCAAGAATCGTCCCGTTCCCCATCTATCATATATCATGTCGAGTGTCCACACGAAACATCACCACAAGCTGTCATTCATCGCACATCCTCATCCCTACGATCTGCCTAGGCCTGCCTCTCATCCTTCTTCCCATTCTCATGGGGCGCATGTGCCGGTGCAGGCAAATACCCGTCCTTCTTTGGTGCGTCCGGCTTCGTATAAAGGTACGTAGCAAACAACACCACACTACACCCGATCACGAAGTTCATCGTGATGACGAAAGAGAAGAGGTAAACGGATGCGATGAACGAAATCAAAATAGAGACGGAGGTCGCGAAGTTTTTCTATCGCCTGAAGTCAGTACGAGGAAAATAACGAAGGGTGGGAAGGGTAGGGGAGGAGAGGGGAGCAAGTACCATGATGTTATCCGCATACGCAACACACAACGCAACCACAATCCCCCCAGCCGCCTGCAAGATAATCGCACCCCACACAACCGGATTATACCCCCAAAAGAACCCCAAATCCCGAATCTGTACACCATCTTTGGACACCATTCCAATGATCGCCGGGACGAGTGAGAAACACGAAAGCTGGACGTTTCGGACCCAGAGGGTTGCGGAAGTGCCTTTGAGGACTTTTTCGAAGTAGACGCCTGCGAGGCCGGAGATTAGACATGCGACTAACACGGCGAAGAGGCCCAGGGTTGGCTTCATGTCTGTTGTGGTGTGGGAGGCGGCGGGGGAGGAGGTGGTGGTGGAGGTGGGGAGTTGTACGATTGCGACACCGGCCGTGAGGAGGATGAGTGAGATCCATTTGAGGAGGGAGAGAGAGCGGTGGAGCATCGTGACGGAAAAGAGTGCTGTTGTGAGGATTTTTAGCTGGTAGGTTACTTGAAAGCTTGCTGCGTCCAAATTCGACACCGCAACATATCTGTGCTCTCCATATCAGCACTCTGTACCTCGATCAACCATGAGCATAGCAAAGGGGATAAGGAACGCACTGTAGGTTATTCTGCAACGTATACAACGCAGCCGGGATCATCAACTTCCAAGCATCCCCCCCAAAAACCTCCTTCCCAAACGCACGCAACGAAAAACTCGCACCATCCCGTCTCTTCCCGTCACGCAATGCGATAGCGGCACAGATGAAGAGTTTGATTACTTCGTTGAGGAAGACTGCGGTGGAGGTGAAGTAGCGGGGAGCGTTGGGGGTGGTGGTTGAGGTTGGCATGATGCGGGAGTAGTGCATTACGAGGATGAGGGCGGAGTTCTGGACGGTGAGCTGTGGAGGGTTGGAGGTTAGTGATTGGACATGGGAGGAGAGGGATGGGGAGGGAGGGAGGAAGGAGACGAACGGTGACGAGGGATATGTATTTGAGGGGAATGCCCCACATTGTAGCGTTTGCGTCCACCATTGTCGTCGCAGTCGCAGTCGCAGTCGCAGTAGTAGTAATAGTAATAGTAGAGACTGTTCTTCAAACTGCCTTCTCAATCGACCGTGCGTCTTGAGGTACCGGTGTACAACGTGCTGCAGAGGAGACCCTGAAGCTTATAGCGTGCCAAGAAACGGAGATTGAGAAACGACAAAGTTGACACGTCCGTATTAGATAAGGACAGCCGTTTCCCTAACCGAAACTGTCCGTGCGGGTCGGGATTTGTAGTATTGAAGCCCAGCTGTATGGGTAACCTTATTTCCCGCGTCGTCGGCAGCAAGTCACCTCAATTGCAATTACGCCAAGTCTGGCCGCGGGGGAATGCGGCAGGACGTCACCCCAAGATTTGAACAACACGACAGACATAAAGAAGAGATTGATCGGGTTTGGGGGAAAGAGAGAAGATGGATCGATCATTCTAGGTGCTACTACTGCTGCCTTCGTCATTCGGCAGACTTATCCCCATCCTCGCAAGCAAATTCCCTCCTGGTCCTGCCAGTCCACCCTGACTTTTGAAACTTTCCAACATGTTCTTCGCAAGGTTGAAGTCAATGTCAAGCTCGCGGTCATCTTCATCTTCCTCTGTGGCAAAGGTCTGACCGATGCTCGTGCCGGCAAGCTCAGCGTCCATGGCATCCATGACATCCTGCAGGGACTTCTCCTCCTTGTCATCAACCTCCTCAAACCTAGCTTTACCCTTCCCCTTATCTGCCTTTCCGTCCCCTTCCGCTTTTTGGGCGACATTGGATGCTGGTGTGAAACCGGGCAGTTTCGCAAGATCCAGTGTTTCAGTCAACATCTTCATGAAGTCTTCCTCATTGAACTCCACATCACCATCTGCTGCATCAAAATCATCCGCATCCTCATCTTCTTCATCAAAATCCTCATCGAAGAAGTCATCTTCAAACTCTGCGCCTTCAAACCCAGCATTCTCATTGTTCAAGAAATTGCCGAATTTATCCACCATCTCCCGCAATTTTCTTGCGGTTCGTGACTCTTGTTCATCATCTTCTCCTTCCTCGTCTGTATACGCTGTCGCAGCACCTCTCCGCTCATCCAAGAGTTTCTCCAAGTCATCCTGATCCACCTCCATCCACTTGTCATCATCCGCTTCTGTATCCCACTTTTCAAGATCCTCATCAGAGGGTAATGGAGTTTCCTTCAATATCCGCAACACCTGTCCAACAGGGGACGTGGCATCTTGCCGCTCAGCTGTCTTGACCTTCACAAATGCCTCCTTCGCCGTCTTCTCAACCTTCTTCCATCCCGCCGACCCCACCATCTCATCTCGGAAGAATCCTTGACCTTTCAGCTGATCAATGAACTTCGCCCACTTGGGATCACTTGCAAAGTCGTACTCCTCAACATTGATCTCATCTCCGCGTTGGTCCACGACGGCCCCAGCACACATCATCTCAAATCCGCACGCGACCTTCATTCCTGTCTCAGCCTCCTCATATCCAGGTCTTCCTGGCCTGGGCATAACACCCGCGTTCACAAATGGTCTGGGTGGATCAAATCTCTGTCCTCTGATTTGGGCATAAAGTGTCTTTGTGAATCTTGCCGTAATAATGACACTATCATCTGGTGAAAACAATGTCATGCGTGAACATGCTGCAAGTGAGACAGCGTCGCGGGTGTAGAAAGCATCGATTGCAGGTGCGATGAGTTTTGGATTTGTGTGGAGGATTTGCGCGAGGCTTCTTGGTACTGTGATTCGTGCTCGGTGGAGGTGGTCGCGGGCTTCGGCTGGGTAGTCTTTTGTGCGGCTGAGGGCCTCCTTGGTGATCTTCTTGTCCACAAGCAATGTTGCTGATGCATTCCGGAGCACACTCAGGGCTTTCACCTGGCTTAACTCTTCATCATCAATACTTTTCTGAGCCTGCTCAGGGGGGATGATGACAACGTCGCCTTGTCGCAGCCATACTCGATTGTCCGCATTGTCAGGGTTCAGCCATCGAGGAAGGACGTGAGCAGCTTCAATCAATAGAAACTCTCCATCTGTATCAGTCACCTGTATGCCGATGTCGTCAAACCTCATACTGAGCTGGTGTAGGATGTAGACAATGAGCCATTCGTCATCAATGCATTCACCGAACTTCGTGGAGCCTTTCAGGCAGGGTTCACCATGACTTGTAGTCAGCTCCAGTCCAAACTCCTCCTTTTGCCAGATGTAATCCTTCAACCAAGGCTCATCCCTCATAGCGACTGCAGCTTGCTTCGCCTCGTTGAGCTTTGCTTCGCGTACCTCCTTACTGGTCACACCATTGCCAACCATGAAGACAGTGTACTCTACAGCGTCCTCATTCCGCGCAGCATCGTACTTCCACAAGTCGTCCATTGCCTTCGACTGCTCAAGTCGTGCCCATATGCTTCCTTGACCGGTCAGTTGGTCGCCTCTTCCAACGTTCCAAGTTCGACTTTGACGGCGCGGCCGTGGCTGCACTTTCTGGGCCCCGGGCGCTCCACACGCAAGGACTCAACAACAACCAACCCCAACTTACGGCGTCGACCACGACAGCGACTAGAGAGCGAGAACAGACACGATGGCGACGCGAATCGCAACTTATGACTTCCCCGGTACTACGGCTGATGAGTTACCACTGAGAGCAGGGGAGCGCGTGAAGGTTATCAAGAATGATGAGGGTTTCGGAGATGGGTGGTGGATGGGGGTGAATGAGAGGGGTGAGACGGGGTTGTTCCCGGTTGTTTATACTGTTCCGGCAAGTGTGGCGAGCGCAAGTGGAGGGAGTGCTGGTGGGAGTAGGGAGGAGGAGACATTAGTCGATAGTCGGAGTGCGAGCTCGGCGAGTGGGAGTGCGGACAGGCCGTCGGTGGAGAGGACGAGTAGTGAGGCTGCTGTTGGCTTTACTATGACTGAAATTGACTCTGCAATCGAGGAATTGAGCGGACGGTCATCGCCTGGCGTATTCCTCCCTCACAACGACTTTGAAGACGACGTTCGCTCTTGGTCGCCGGAGAGCGTAGCGGAATGGATCGCGGCTGCCGGGTTCGAAGACGACGTCGCCGCAGCTTTTTTGGATAACGATATCTCCGGTGAGATCCTGTTGGAGCTTGATTCGGGGTCATTGAGGGATGAATTGGGGATTCGGAGTTTTGGGAAGAGATTCGAGATATTAAGGGCGATTGAGAGGTTGATGATGAGAAATGGAATGGAAGCGGAGTTGGATGTGCTCGGGATTGGTGGGGCGAGCCAGGAGAGTTTGCAGCCGCCCCTTGTGGAGATGAGGAGCGCGAGTCGGTTGAGTATGTTGGATGTGGCCGAGATGACACGGCCATCGACTTCTGGGACTGGGAGTACAGGGTCTGGAAGTGGGGATATTGTCAGGTCGCCTACGCTGCCGTTTCGGACTGAGTCTCCCGTGCCGGCATCGCCTGCTGCGACACATTTTACGAACAGTTCCCCGGTCTTGCCGCATTCGCCTTCGCTTAATTTTCGGGAGTCACCGACGATCCCGTCGTTTGCGGCGCGTTCACCTAGGTTTTCGACATTTACGGATAAGAGTCCGAGGTTCAGTACCTATGATGCCCCACCGCGACCGCAGAGTATGGCATTGTCGCCTGGTCGGAAGCCGACGTTGAGCGCTGGTGATTCTGGGTTTGGTGGATCTATCCCAAACACCCCCGAGCTCGGAAGCGTCATGCCGCCCAGTCCTACGAAAAACCCGACACTGAATGCTGTGAGGGGCTTACACAGGAAGAGTGTCTCCATGTCGCAGGTATGGCGGAAGAGTACGTTGATCGAGGAAGAAGAAGCCGAGGGGCATTTACGGACGATGAGTGGAGAGACATTGCGGACGCCAGATGGCAGGGCGCTTGCGCACTGGAGGCAGCAGAGTAGTTTGGGAACGATCAAGCCTCCGACATTGTTAGATTTGGCGGAAGCTACTCCAAGGGAGAGTGAGGAGGATAATTCTATGCCGCCTCCGCCACCACCCAAGTCTCCGCGAACGAGGTCACGTAGTCCGGCGAAGTTTGCTGGGGCTGGGCATGCGAGGTCGAAGACGATTGATGCGAGTACGAATGCGGCAGCTGCCAACGCGCTCAGAAAGGCGAAGAGTCAGAACGCGATGCGCCCAACTCAGGTCCGGAAGAATACGTTGACGGGACTCGATAAGGGCTTGATTGAGCTCAGTGCTGCGAAGGCGAGTGTGAGTAGTGATTGTTGTGGGTGGATGAAGAAACGTGGGAAACACGGAGTGTGGAAGGCGAGGTATTTCTGTTTGAAGGGGACGAGGTTGGCGTATTATTATTCTGACAAGGATACGAAGGAGAAAGGGTTGATCGATATCAAGAGTCATCGAGTACAGAGTGCGGTGGACGATATCCTCGTCGTTGGAGGCGGCAAGTTCTGTTTCAAGGTCGTGCCGCCGGCGCCTGGAGCAGCTAAAGCCGCCCTGACGTTCACACCGCCCAAAGTTCACTTCCTCGCCGTCGATAACCGCGAGGAAATGAAGAAATGGGTTGGAGCGTTGATGAAAGCGACGATTGTGAACGATACCACGGTTCCGGTTATTTCGTCTTGTACTACGCCGCTTGTGCCGTTGAAGAAGGCGCAGGAGATGAAGTTGGGGAGTCCGCAGTTGGATTATTTGCCGCAATTTGAGGGGTTGGGGGGGAGTGGGTTGGGGATTCCGAAGGAGTTGATTAGGGGAGTTAGTGAGGGGAGTGTTGCTACGTTGAGTAGTGTTGGGAGGAGGGAGAAGCATGAGTTGGCGAGGACGGGGAGTGAACCGCTCTGAGAGAAGGTATGGAGAATTTCGAGTGGATCTACAGGGTGGACTTTTTGGTTTGAGTTTTCTGGGGGAAACCGTTGGATGGAGGGAAGGGATATTGGTGTTCCTGGAGTTATGTTTTGCCTTTCTCGGCGGGTGTTTTACGTTCTTTTAGTCATGGACGGTGGAGATACTGTGAATAATGTTACGTTTTATTCTTATCTGAAATCTTCACAAGCCCTCAGGTGAGCCCGTGTAATACCCAATTCGAGAGTGGTCACGGATGTAGTTTACAATCAATCTCAGGCAAACCCCGCCGCATGTGAAATGATCGCGGACGAGCAACGCAACTTGAACCATACACTCATCTCCTGGTAGGTGGATGACAGAAATGAACCTTTTCATTGGAAGTACGGTCGTAAATATCAGAATCAGAGAGTGAAGCAGCAGTACGCAACGATGACAAAAACGCGGCGGGGAAGTTGCTTGGTTCTGACGCATAACCCTTCGTCCGCTACCTATGTGGGTCAAATGGCGCAAGCGTTACACGGTTCGGGTGCTTGATACTTCGTCAGTTCATCTGAATAAAAACGATTGCATGATTCAAAGAAAGTCATATTGCACCAGTACATCAAATGAAGGACAAAGTCGCACGCGAGATCCCGCGAACATGACCAGCATGCTCTAAACCGACGTCCCTCACATCCACAACTCTTCTAAGCCTTCTCACCGCCCTTCTCTCCTTTCATGACATCCCTTGCAAGCAACCCTTCCTCTCCGCTAGCCCATCCCCAAGCCCAAACACTCGCAGCAATAAAGTAATATATCGCCGGATTGGTTGTTTGATACATCAAGATGCAGGGCAAGACGAACAACATGTACGCAACAGCTTTCGCAATCATGGACCTGGGCCAGTAAGGCGACAAGGATGACCAAGCGGCCGAGTTTAGGTCATGACGGTTCGGGTATTCCACGGCGATGGTCGCTAGTCCGAGGATGAAGTTGATTGTTTGGAGTACTGGAATGGGCTTGACGGCCAGGTCGAAAATACTGGAGGCTTATTAGCACGGAACGGACAGCTCAGGTAGTAGATCACGTACGGCGTAAGCATGTCAAAGAAAGCCTTTGGGTAAGCGTAACCCCACAGTGCCGCCCACACTTGGTAAACCGCAGCCGTGAGAGTGATGAGACGGGCAAGGTCAGTCTTGATGAGATTCCCCATGGTCCTTAGTTGATAAAGTAGAGAAAGTCGACGAAGTTTATCAGACGACGTAACACGACGTAAGGTCGAGGATTGACGAAAAAAGACCGAGGGAAGGCCAGAGAGAGTCGTGCGAACTTCGTACCAGCGAAGTCCTGAGAAGTGAATGAAGTGCGACCAGCGCTTGGAGAGTCAAGAGTACGATGGATGTTGGACTGTTGGACTGACCAGCAGGACGACGACTGATTATATTTCGCCGCAGTGCTTGGGTTAAGCCCCGGGGTTTCACGACACGCGTTCCGTCCTCGACCTTGCGTCGGGCGCCGCGCAAGCTTGCAGGCCTCGTATACTGCTGTGTGCAAAATATCCGAGATCCATACTCGAGGAATGCAAGGCAACGTCTTAGGTGGCCATGGGTGAGCTTACATAAAGGCCTCCTCCGTCCAGTTGTCGGAGCCACCCAAACGCAAACTTCGAGGTAGTCGCTGGTCCATTACCACCCTTCTCCTACCTCCTCTTCACTTCGTCGCCGGCTCGACTTTCTTTCCTTCTACCGCTGGTCGGTTCATCATGAAGTTCACAATCCGTTCCATCTTGTTTTACTTCTTCTGGTACGGCTCCCATATCGGGCTCTTCGCATATGGCTGGTGGGCACAGGCCACGAACACCCGTCTCGCCGGTCTGAACACACTCAAGTTCTCTGTCTGGTCTTCTCGTGGAGCAGGCCTTTGTCTCGCCTACGACGGGGCTCTCATTCTGCTTCCCGTCTGCCGCACTCTCGTTCGCTGGGTCAGACCAAAAGCTAAATGGCTCCCTCTGGATGAGAACCTCTGGTTTCACCGTCAGGTTGCCTATCAGATTGTGGTCTGGGCCATCGTTCACACCACAGCTCACTACGTCAACTTTTACAATGTCGAGAAGACACAGATTCGCCCGGTCAAGGCCTGGCAGATTCACTACACGGAAGCCGGAGGCATTACCGGACACGTCATGTTGCTCTGCATGGTCTTGATGTACACAACCGCCCATCACTCCATTCGAAAGCAGTGTTTCGAGGCTTTTTGGTACACGCATCACCTGGCGTTTATCTTCCTGCTTGCACTGTATACCCATGCGACAGGCTGCTTCGTCCGCGATACAGCTCAACCTTTCTCTCCCTTCGCCGGCAAGAACTTCTGGAATCACTGTCTCGGATATGAGGGCTGGCGGTTTACACTCTGGGGATTCGGATTCTATCTTCTTGAACGTCTCGCTCGGGTTGTGCGTTCGCGTAAACCGACGAATATCTCGAAAGTCGTCATGCACCCCCAAGGCGTGATCGAGTTGCAGTTCGTCAAACCCAGCTTCAACTATACTTCTGGACAATGGCTTTTCCTTAACGTTCCGGCGGTGAGCAAGCACCAATGGCATCCCTTTACGATCACGTCTGCACCTGCGGATCCATACGTGAGCGTTCATGTTCGTCAAGTTGGTGATTGGACACGCAGTCTTGGTTCGCTGCTCGGTATCGACGAGAAAACGCTAGGAATATCCGATGGTGTCGAGATGGCCTTACAGAACGGTCGTGCATTGCCAAAAATCATGGTTGACGGTCCCTTTGGTGCACCGGCTGAAGATGTCGAGACGAAGGAGATTGCGGTCCTGGTCGGCGCAGGTATCGGCGTAACTCCCTGGGCCTCCGTCCTCAAGAACATCTGGCACAACCGCCGTCTTTACATGCAAGGCCGCCGTTCCAAAGCCTCTCCTCTTCGCCGCATCGAGTTCGTCTGGATTTGCAGAGATATCGCCTCGTTCGAATGGTTCCAGGTTCTCTTGTCTGCGCTTGAACGGGACTTGGGAGAGATTGAAGATCTTCAGCTTAATATACACATCTACCTGACACAGCGTCTTGACACGGACACGGCTGCGAACATCATGATCAATTCTGCGGGCGCGCAGACTGATCCCCTCACGCGCCTTCGCGCTCGTACGCGCTTCGGGCGTCCGAATTGGAGTTCGATTTTCTTGGGCATGAGGGAAGGCATCGAGAGGGGCACTTACCTCCCCGGGCGGGAGGGAAGCTTGAAGACAGAAGTCGGTGTTTACTTTTGCGGACCCGGGCCTCTTGGGAAGACGCTGAAGGAGGAGGCAAAGAAAGCAAGCAGCGAGGAGGTTGTTTTTCCATTTTGGAAGGAGCACTTTTAAGTCTCTCATTTCGTGCATAGGATGGCGGGATGGTGAGGAGAAAGATGGTCAACGCTGGTCGTTAGCCGTTGTTCTGCTTTATTTAGGTATATTCAGCAATGTGGGAACGCATATCTTTGTGCAAGCAGATGTGTTGTTTGCCATGAATATATTTTATTCACTGAACTATTGTTTTCGGCGTTTCATCAGCATTCGCATCTTGCGATTGTTGCTGCGCGTGAACCGAAGCCTGATCATGATCAGCTGCAACATCTTTGGACGACCCGGACAATTTCACGTCCTCGCTTTCTTTCTCAGCGAGTCTCTTTTCCCATTCAGTAATCCACTCGGGTATCTTACCCGAGTTAGGCTTCTCATACGCCTTACGAATCCGTCCAAGATACTTTCGCAGTGCGTGCTCCACGTCCTCGTTTGCTTTCTCAGCGAGTTTATTCTCCCATTCAGGGATCCATTCGGGTATCGGACCTGAAGCCTTCTTATACGCCTGACGAATCCGGCTAAGAACCCTTGGCAGTATGTGCTCGGAGTCTGCCTTTTTGAACACTGCCGTGCGAAGAGCAAGAAAGTCCTTCACGTCTACAAGGCCTTCTCGGCGTTCTTCAAGAACGGCCCAGCACTCTCCAATGGTCTTCCACGGAACTCTATCATCCCACTGAAAACTCCAGAGAAGAGCCTTGTATATTTGGGGGTGACTAGGGTCGAGACCATCATCTGCCATGTCCTTTAGTAGATCGAATCCCTTCGTATAATCTCCGCTGTCTTTTACATATCCCTGTATGAGAATGGCGTACAGGTGGTAGTTCAAGAGTTTAGTTTCTCTGAGCGTCTGAACAAGCCCCTTGATCATCCATCCAATGTGTTCCGGACTGAGATGCATCAAAGTGAAAAGGCTATGAATGACTATCGAGATATGCTGCACAGGGACCGGGTGAGAGGCAAGACGAGCGTTGGTGTCAATGATTTCCATGAACATCTTCACTTTCCGTTCGGCGGCTGCCATCTCTGTGGTATCGGATGGCGCGGGTAAATCACGAACAGCCACCAGAAGTGTGGTAATGAGTGGCGGACGCAGAGAAATATTGACCTGAGCAGCTTTCTTCCACACAACCCAGGCTGCGTCCACAGAGGAAGCTTCCCCGACACGTTCCGGCTGTAGATAGAAAGAAAGCATGTGCTCGAAAGGGATGGGTGACAGTGCACCACGGTCGCCGGCATATTCCTCGATAAGGAGGGTCAAAGTATCCATGGCTTCGACGTGTTGACCATAACGAATTTTCGCCGAAACCACGCCCGAGTAAAACAATGCAGTTGGTGGTAGTTTTCTTGTGTGGACTTCATCGATCAGTGCGTTAACTTCCTCTATAGATTTGTCGCGAAAGTGAATGAGTGCTGCTCCATAAACTTTAGAATCAACATATCCGGCTATGTCTACGCCGGGAGGTTCAGATTCGAATTCCCGCGGTGGATTGGGCAGCGCTCTTGCGTATTCCCAAATCTGCGAAGCTTGTGCTGAAAGTCCGAGTTTTGTGAAGATACTCATCAAGTGCACAAATACCATTGACCCAGACGGGACTATTTTCTCCACGATATCATTGACAAGTATCTCAAGGAGCTCAAGAGGCATTTCAGAAATCGGGATATGCTGCATTGCCCTGCACATTCGGGCGATGTCCCCAGCCCGGAGAAGACCGACATCATGAAGTTTAAGATATAATTTCTCATATTGATGAACTTCATTGCTCGTGACATAATCCCGGAAACGCTCGAGTTCGCGGGAAAACGCACCTTCCGCAACCTCGGGCAGGTTAGAAGCTGTGGACCAGTCAATGCCACCCGAAGGGCGCACCCGTGCCCGTCCTTTGAATCCTCTACCGGGCGGTCGCGGTCTTTCATGTGGCGCTGACTGATGATTAGAGCGCACAGGCCTGACGTTTGCGCAACAGCTCAAAGCAGGGATCACCGGCCTCGCTGAAGAAAGCTTAGGCTGCGCAACAAGACGGCCGACACCTCGCAATCCTGGCGTTCCTAGGACCATTGCAAGAACTCGCTTACTTGCTGACGTGAAGGCGAGGTCGCGGATAGGTATTTTCGAAAGCCCTTCATCGCACGTACACTAGATATTTCTTGCGGGGCCCAGAAATCCGGCGTATCTGCACTGAGCTGCGGGTGTCGGTAGGGGTACAAACACTACACCAAGAGGAACCCTGGGGACCGCTCAACTGAGATCACCATGGCTCCCTTCAAATTCGGTCTTGAGGACCCTGATGACAGCGCAATGACCATTGATTTCGATCTCGATGATTCTCCGGACGCGACTTTACCCCGGGCCCCCATCAAGGCAGGCAGTTTGAAGACGTGGCAGAAACGACGGACGCTGAAGGCCATTGTGCATCCGTTGCTTGCTGAGGGCGTAGCGTGGATTGATACAAATGGAAAGGAAACTACGGACGTGCGGATCACTGAGCAGGAGACGAGGGTATACGGGACTGGGCTACCTGGATTGGGGATGGATCCGGACGTTGCGAAGGTATTCAGCCAACCGCCCGCTTCTCGTGTCAATTGGACTAAACCATCGTGAAATGTAGTACATCCTACAATTCGCCCACATTTTCGCCGATATACAAAAGGAGTTCACTCAGGATTTCGCACATCTTCCGTCCTTCTCAACACCCAATACACCCGCACATACCTCCCGCGTGTCGATCCCGCGCTTCTCCAGACTTTACCGCGATACCCTTTTTGCCATGGGAAAACGCCTCGCACAAGGATCACCGGCCAGCGAACTGGCTCTTGATTGTCGCTCCATCTGGCTGCTCTTCGAAGCGGTGTACTTCCCTGAGAATGGCGGCGTGGCAGAGAGTCTGATGAACTGGCTAAACTCGTACGATCCGAAACCGGCGACCGAAGATGGACAGGATATCATGACATACCGACCACCCGCCGCGCACCCCGAGTTCTGGAATTACATCTATACGGCGACGACTAGGGGGTTGTTCTCGCAAGCAGCTGAGTGTTTGAGCTATGGTGGGTTGGCGCAACAAGATCCAAGCGGACAGAAGGCGGCGGATGCGGTATCGGAGTTGTTGCGTGACGCCCCTCGACGCACGGGGAAGGGCGCACAGGATCAGAGAGAGTTCGACGGGAAATGGAGAGCGTGGCGCGGACGTGTGATTAACACCACTACAGCCATTCAGAAACAGGTCACGAATCAAAACGTGTCTGCTGCTTTCCGTCAGTTGATGGAGTTGTTAAAGGGTGACAAAGATGCCATCTTTAGTGTCGCCGAGACCCTTCCGGAGGCGGTTTGTGCACTTGCGCTGTTGTATGATCCGGTTAAGACTGCGACGTCGGATCAAGTCAAGAGGTTTTGGGAGATGGCGAATGTTGAGGGGTTCAGTATCGATTCTACCCTAGACAGCGAAGTCATCTTTGACAAGGTATGTCAAGGCGACGTTTACGGCGCACTCGTTAAATGCCACGTCCTTGGAGCCGAGCTGGGATTGTCGGCACATCTCGGTGATTTAATGGAGAAAGCGGATTTGTTGGAGAAGTTTGAGGATGAGGTCATGCAGGGAGCAGATGTGCGACAATGGTTCTTGTTGGAATTTGGAGAGCGGGTCATGGCTGGTTCGGAGGATAATTGGGAACATGCTGTTGCGTATTGGCGTGCGGCTGGTGACACTGGCATGGAACGTATGGCTCAGGCTTTGCCACGGGTACCACTCACGTCGGAGAAGAAGGCTATGAGGGTCGTGGAGGTATGCACCGAGCTCGGTCTCGATGCGGAAGCAGTGGAAGTTAGCACGAACTGGGCCAGAATATTGGAGAGTCAAGGCAAGGTTGGAGAAGCCTTGAAAGTATTCGATAAAGTCGAGAACGTGGCGCATATCGACCGTATCGCATGGATGCTGTTTGAGAAAGCGTTGTTGCAGGGGAAGAGACCATCACCAACCCAAGACCCGATACTCGAAGATATCTTGTCGGAACCTGGGAAGAACAGTCCCCAGCTCGCGACGTTGATCGCGCCATATGCGACGCTACACGCGTACTACCAATATCTACGCGAAGGTCAAGACGGACGAATTGGAGCTGCGGCACATTTGACGAGTATCCTCCGCGCGCCAGAGACACCTCGACACTACCTCCCCCTCCTGATCGCGGAACTATTACCGTTGTTGGATACCACCCTACCCAGATGTTTCGCCTTGAGGGATTTATTCGAGGTCGCAGCGGTCGTGGAGGAGTATTTTGATGTCTCTACGCAGAATGAGACGAGGGAGGAGGGTGTGCGGTTGTTGCAGGAGGCGCTGGATAATGCGAGAGCTGCCGTAGGTAAGAGAGGATGGGAGAGTGGGGATTGGAGAGGGGGAGTTGCGGGGGGGATGAGGAAGGCGGAGGATGTTGTTGCGTTGGTTAGGATGCAGATTGTTAGGACGGTTGGGAGGGGGTGGGTTGATGGTGAGGAGGGTGTGTAGGGGAGGGTAGGGAGGGAATGGGGGTTGTCTTGCTGTGCGGGACGGAGATGATCATAGAGGCTAGCGACATTTGGGATTGGATTCTAGTATTTTCGTATTCGAATACAATAATAGAGAGGGATATCTTCATATCCTGCCTTGGTTCAGGGTTGTTGCAAATGGCAATGTCGAGGATAGTTGTAAGAGATTGGCCAAGGAATAATAAGAGTTCGTTTCTATTAGGCATATATGTTTCATGCCGCGTCTTTGTATGCTATCAACCGCTGTGTTGACCTTGTCTACTCTAGTATAAGAAACCCAATTCATAAGACACATATCCACCATGTACTTCATGCGCATCTCACGCTCTAACACCGTTCATCCATGTCGTCGATCATCAATTCCCATGCTCATGTCCAGTTCAGACAACCAACTTCCCCTTCCCCTTCTCCTCAATCTCCTCCATCCTAACCTGCTCATACTGCGCCTCACTCCCCCTCCCACCCCCACCAATAACAGCCTTCTTCGTCTTCCCCCACGCATACAACCCACTCCCACCCAAAATGGCGGCCATACCCAAGTATCTCGACCCAACGTTCGGCTCGTTGAGGACCACGATCGCGAGGAGACTTTGCGCGACACCACGGGCTGCGGTGACGATCATGTGGGTCGTTGGGGATGTCACTGAGATCTGGGTGAATGTTGCCACGGTGAGGAGGAAGGAGGAAAGACCTGTGATGAGGGAGCCGTGGAGGAATGAGCGGAGTGCGAGGGGGGAGGTGAGGGATAGCGACACCAGTGACGCATACTCGCCCGTGAAGACGAAGATTGGGAGGAGTGTGACGAACGCCATGATATTCGTCATGAAAATCATCGAAAAGACGCCTGTCTCCCCCTCCCTCTTCCCCAAAAAGATCTTGACAACAATCGTCTCCACAGCCGTCGTCAATGAACTCCCAACCCCAAGTGCGACACCAATCGTCGACGTCTGCATCTGATCTAGATCCGTGACGACCCCGAATACGAAGCCGAGCATGACGAGGCCTGCGCCGAGGAGGGAGTGAGGAGAGTATGTGGGTTTGGGGGCGAGGAAGATGGAGCCGAGGATTAGGGTGAAGGGGAGGAGGAGGCCGCGGGCGATTTGGTAGAAGGAGGCGTTTACGGCAGCGAGGCAGTAGGTCTTTGCGAGGACGCCTACGAGGCGGGCGAGTGCCAAGGGGTAGAAGGATCTCCAGACCTAGATGTCCCACAGATGTTAGCTGAGGATGTTGGCGTTGTGGGAAGAGGAATGGGACATACCCGCCATGAGGAAGAAACACCTTTCAGCCAACCCAAAGGCATCCCAACAACGGCGATACACCCCACCGCGACGAGGTACTGCATCAACAATAACGCGCTTGGCGAGTTCACGGTCGTGAGTGCATGTTTCGAGGTGAGGGTGACGAGGATTGCGGAGGATGAGTGGAAGAGGATCGTTGCAGCGACTTTCAGCTTTGAGGGTTGCTGATCTGCGGCCATATTGAAATGTTCGAAGAGGGAGGAGGGAGGAGGGATGGATGGTGTTGTGTTTTGGGTCGAGGCGGGTTGTGCACGGCCATGCAAGGGTTTCAACACCCGAGCTTTTATGAGCCGCAACGCCGCAACGTCCAACGCGTCGACCATTCGAAGGGAAGGGAAACGGTCAAGATGATCGCACTCAATATCGGTATCCTCAAGCAGAAGAAATGGCTGGCGGCCTCGGCGGCGGGCCTCTTCCTCTTCTTCCTCCTCCTGACCTTCCCGTCCGCGCCGTCTTCATACACCTCCGGCACCTCCACCTCGACCTCGGGTTCGTCACGGGCTGACAACGCAGTCGAGATCAGCACCAAGAAGATCTCCTACGACAAAACCACTCCCCCGACGGTGGGCTGCGAATCCATCGTCATCGCACAACAACAACTTCTCATCTCAGAATACACCAAAATCCTCAAAGACATCCGCTACGTAAACATCTGGGGCTACCTCGAAACTGAAAACAAAGGCGATGCAGCGATCTGGGTCGCGCAACAAATTTTGCTCAACATGCTCGGTATTACGACGATGGAGGTTTGCCGGTATGTTGATCGAGATTGCGATATTGAGAAGTTTGCGGGTGCGCTCAAGGAGCACGAGCATTCCGCCATCGTCATCGCAGGTGGTGGAAATACGAATGATTTCTACTGGGATGACGTTCCCTCCCGATTCAAAATGATGGCCAAGTTCCCCGACGTCCCGGTTCGCTCGTTCCCGCAATCAATCTACTTCACCAAACCCGACAAACTAAACCAAACCCTCACCAATTACGGTGCCCACCCCGATCTCCAGCTCTGTGCCCGCGATCGCCCATCCTTCGATTTCCTGGAAGAACACTTCAAACCACAGGGCATCGACACCCGTCTCACCCCCGACATCGCATTCATGTTCGGCGACCGACACGACATCCGTCTCAACACCCCCAAGAAATGGGATATCCTCATCCTTGCCCGGGACGACTGGGAAGTAACCAAAGGTGCCGAATCCGAGCTCAAGGAGGGTGAAGGCACGCTCACCCTACCCACGGGCCGAACCGTAACCTACAAGAAAATCGACTGGAAAAAGATTCCGACGGGGGGGATAAACGATGAGGGACACAAAGAACTCGGCAAAAACCAACGCGCTTACGCGAAAGCTATGGATGGGTTCGCGCTTCTCGCCTCGAGTAGGTTCGTCATTACGGATCGTTTGCATGGGCATATCATGACTACGGTATTGGGTGTGCCGCATGTTCTCTTGGACTCGAAGTTGAAGAAGAACTTGAATTACCATGGGACGTGGACGGAGGAGTGTGGGTGTGTTAGGGTTGTGGATGATATGGGTGAGGCGATGGGTATGGCGGGGATGTTTTTCGAGGTTGCGGAGAATAGGGCATAAAGGAATCTATAGCTATAGAAGCAAATTATTTATTTTCTGATACAGCTGTCGTGCGTGGGGTGGAGTTATTTGTCCCATTTTGCAGGTCGTCCGAATAACCACACAACCTCCCCACACTCCACCCCAAACATCCTCATCCACACCTTCGCTTCTTCGAAAAACCCTGACTCGACATACCCACACGTGTAAACCTCACTAGCCCATACCCACCCCACCAGAAACACAACTCGATACACCCATCCCGGTCTCCTTGCTCCGGAAAAGTAGAAAGTTTCGAGAGTACAACCCAGCCCGTTGAGCAGGAAGTAAAGGATGTTTATTCCGCGGACGTGCCCGGCGGACATCCAAGTTAGGTATTCGTGGGCGAGGCCGGAGAGGAGGAATGTGAAGAGAGCGGCGGTTGCGTTTTCGCAGGGTCCGCGTTTTTTGGCATCGTTCTTTCTTTCGGTCTCGTGAGTGGATACGCTTTGAGAGTCGCGACGGGAGCGTGTTTCGGGACGAAAGAGGAGTTTGCAACATGGGCAACTCACCCTCTCGAAAACCACCACATGCAAAACCTCATGAACCGGCAAATTCCACCTCCTCGCCCACAAATCCCGGAACCCCCCCGCCCGCCAAACCCGCCTGAACATCCCCCTCTGCCTTACACCCCCTACAAGCCCTGCCACCGCAAAGAAACCCCCGACGAAGCCCTCGAGCGAGATGAGGAGGATGAAGCCCAACAAAGCCATGTAGAGGCGTGCTTGGGAGAATGACATGTAGAAGAAGGAGGCGGGTGGGGGGATACAGCGGAAGAGGAGGAGGGAGAAGGCTATTTTGGGGAGGGAGGTGAGGAGGAGGTGGTGGGTGTTTTCGAGGCGGGGGGAGAGGTGTTTGGTAGGGTGGGAGTGATTGTGGGGGAGATGGGGGGAGGCGGAGGTTGTGGGGAAGGTTAGCATGTGGGACCAGAATTGGGTTGGGGTCCATTGCGATGATTTGTGCGGTTCGATGAATGACATCTTGACATTGCCAACGTATTAGAATGAGAACGAGAGGAAGGGGAGAATAGGAACATACCCAATATATCCTCAACGAACACACAAACGCCAAAACCCCCAACGAAAAATCCACAATCACAGACCCACTCTTCTGCCGCCCCCACACCATCCCTGGAAAGAGCACGACGAACGCGATCGTGCTCCATCCCGCCAGTTTGTGTCTCCGAGACGAGGGAGGAAGGCGGAGGGATGGGTAGAGGAGTAGTTGGAAGATGGAGAAGTAGAGGAGGTAGACGGAGATGATTAGGGCGGGGGGACGGTTCCAGTGGATTGCGGGGAGGGGGTGGGGGGTTACTGGGAGGCCGAGGTGTTGGAAGAGGTGGCCGATGGTGGAGATTGGCATGGCGTTGTGTGTGATTGCAAGGGAAGAGGAGGAGATGGGGAGTTCTGCTTATGCTTAAGGGTTGGATGTGAAGTCATGAGATCATTGACGTGGGTGCTAGTCTCATGTCATGGCGAAGTCGGCGACCTCGAAGCGATTTGGTAAGCGAGACTCGTAAACTGAAAGTCGAGAAGGTTACGACGGGTCCATCGGCAAGAACTCCCAGGATTCGGAGGTCAGCCGTGGTGGTGCGTTGGCGTCGGCACCCGCGGAACTCTTGGCGACGAAACACGACACCAATTGCAATTGCATTCATCCAGCCAGCATGCGATCCCTCCTCGCGATGCTGCTGAGCATATGGGCCCTGCTACTCCCCCTCACAACCGCCTTCTACATCCCCGCCATCTCGCCAAACTACTACCATACCGCCGACCCAATCCCCCTCCAAGTCAACAAACTAACCTCCTCCAAAACCCAACTCCCCTACGCCTACTACGACCTCCCCTTCTACCCAAAACCCCGCAACCCCCACAGAGTATCTCTCAATCTCGGCGAAGTACTACGGGGTGACAAAATCATGGGGAGTGACTACGAGTTGCGGATGGGCGAGGATGTTGATTGTAAGTGGTTGGGGGATGTAGAGATAAGCGCTGATCAGGCACGGAGAGCGGAGGAGATGGTTAGGGAGGAGTATGTGATTGAGTGGATTGTTGATAATTTACCGGGTGCGACGTCGTATATCACAGAAGACCGCACGAAGAAATACTACGGCGCGGGGTTTCGGATGGGGAGCTTCGTTGATGGGAGGGCGAGATTGAATAACCACGTCACCATCGTCTTGAAGTGGCGTGCGGCGGCGATGGATCCCTCCAAAAGGCTTATTGTTGCGTTCGAAGTGTATCCGAAATCAATCGCGGGCCCACCAGGGACCTGTCCCCCCGTCCTCGAAGCACCCGGTCTCCCACCCTTCGAACTCACCGGCGATCCAGCACTGATAACATACACCTACTCCGTCTATTGGCGCGAAGACAACGAGGGCCCGGGTTGGGACGATCGGTGGAGTATGTATATGCTCGGCGGCGTAGAGGGGGCAAGCGGGAGCGGGAGTGTGGTTCATTGGGTTTCGGTGGTGAATAGTTGTGGGATTGTGGTGTTGCTCACAGTCATGATCGCCATGATCCTCATCCGGACGCTGAAGCGCGATATCTCCTCCTACAACGCCGTCCCAGACTCCGAATCGCTGGAGGCGGAGACGGAGACGGAGACGGAGAGCGCGGGGTGGAAGTTGGTTCGTGGTGATGTTTTCAGACCACCGCGACACCCCGGGGCCTTTGCGGCCCTCATCGGCAGCGGCGTCCAAATTGCCGCCGCAAGCGCCGGGGTCCTCGTCCTCAGCGCACTCGGCGTCCTCAACCCCTCCTACCGCGGCGGATTCCTAGGCGTCGCACTCCTTCTCTTCGTCTCCGCCGGGTTCATGTCCGGGTACGTCTCCGCCCGAATTTATACCGCATTCAACGGACAACGTGTCCTGCGGAACGCGCTCGTTACGGCGTGTGCGGTGCCGGGGATTGGTGTTTTGGTTTTGGGGGGGTTGAATTTGGTGGTTTGGGCGGAGGGGAGTTCGGGGGCGGTGGGGGTGGTGGTGGGTACGTGGGTGTGTGTGTGTGTTCCGCTCGTTCTCGCCGGGGCGTGGGTCGGAAACAGACAACCCGCGATAATCCAACACTCACCCAAACCCAAACAAATCGCGCCGCAGCCGTGGTGGACGAGGTGGTGGGCCTGCGTGCTGCTTGGCGGCGCGATACCCTTCGCTGTGGTGTTTGTGGAGTTGATGTACATTTTGAGAACATTATGGGTAGACCAGACGGGGTACTACTACCTCTACGGCTTCCTCATCCTCATCGCCCTCATCCTCGCCCTCACCATCCTCGAGATCTCGATAATCTACACTTACCTTCTCCTATCCGCACAAAACCCCAACTGGTGGTGGCGCGCATTCGTCATCGGCGCATCACCTGCCATATGGGTTTTCGTGTATAGTGTGGTGTGGCATGGGAGGGTGCGGGGGGGGGAGTGGGTTGGTGGGTTGTTGTTTGTGGGATATATGGGGGTTGGGTGTGGGGCGTTTGGGTTGGTTGGGGGGATGGGGGGGGTGCTTGGGAGTTGGGTGTTTGTGAGGAGGATTTATGGGGCAATTAAAGCGGACTGAATCGTTGTGGTAGCTCGGATATACGTCGTTAATAGCGGACCTTTCCACGGTAACAGATATGACCCGTTCAGCATTTTATAATTCCGAGCTGCAGCTCCATCTAGCTACCTATTTGTGTATGAACCATAACATCCCAAAACGAACTCCCCCCTCATTACCATCACCTCCCCAAAAGCCTCCCCCAAACCTCTCCCCCCACCCGCCTCAACCCCTCCCTAACCCCCTCAACCCTCCCCCCCCTCCTCCCAACATCCTCCCACTCCCCCCAATACATCTTCCGCCCCATCTCACCCAGCAAATTCCGCCCCGGCTCCTTCCGACGCGCGAAATCGATTTCGTTGGGAGGAGTGGGGAGCCAGTATGGGATGGGCTTGGTGTTGAGGTAGGTGTAGGATTGGAGAAGGGGTTGCAAGGGGTCAGAGGAGGTGCTGGTGGGGGGAAGGGAGGGAATTAGTGGGATGCCCGCCGAGATTGCGAGGGGGATTGAAGGATGTGCGAGGCCGGAAGGCGAAAAGTACTCTTCGTTTCCTGGTCCCAGGATCCCGTCCGCTTTCGACAATTCCTCCATCAACGCTGCCACCGACAACCCCCGATGAATGGTGTAGTTGACCCCATTCCGCACGAAATGATCAGGGATCGCGACATCCCTCACGTTCATGCTCAGATCGTAGATATCCAGCGTTAGCTGTACCCCAACCTGCGCCAATACCTCCCATGCTGTACGGAAGTGGTGGAGCATGGGGTATTCGGTCAATAGATCCACACTGTTGGGCGGGAGGATTAGGGCGAGGGATGAGTTGTGGAGGGGCTGGGGGTGGGGTGGGTTGTGGAGGGGTGGGGCGGGGACTTTTGGGGTAGCGTCTGCGTCCCTTTTCGTCTTCGAGAGGGTAGCGTCGAGACCTTCTTGGTTGCCGTCAGACACACCCTTCATTGGTGGTGTGAAGACGGGTGCCCACCACTGAATCCCCGGCCTCGTCCACATCCCGCCCACCGCACTGCCCTTATTCTCCTTACCAGTACCAGTACCAGTACCCGTACCCGCCTCCAACGCTTTCGCATCCTCCGCCTCCCACTCATCCACAACGCTTGAGAGGAACGCGGCCGTGTGCGGAGAGAGGGTAACCATCTCCACCCTTCGCGCTCCAATGAATGGTTTCAGGGCCATGGCTAGGGGTGAGGAGGCGTGTCGCCAGAGATTGGCGTCGTGGACTACGCAGACCAGTTTGAAGTTGCGGGGGAGACGAGTGATATCATCCGTCAGCGCCGACAACACGGAAGAATAGGTGGTAAAGTCTTTCTCGCAGGTCGAGAGGACGAGCGTGTCCGGCAATGGTTCCTCATCCGCGGGTCTCCCACCCTGTGCTTTAGCTGCGGCGGAAGAGGTGTACGCAAACTCACTCGGCTGACGAATGGTGAGCGTCGCCGTTTCCGGAAGAAGTGAGTGGAGGTATGAATCTGGTCCGAAACGGGAGGCGGAGGAGAGGTGGAGGGTTATATCGGATGTGTGCTCGCCGAGGTATTGGAGGAGGGGTGCGATCACGTCTGTATTTTCGCCGCTCTACACCGGGATGTTAGAATAAGAAG
Source organism: Saitoella complicata NRRL Y-17804 (assembly GCF_001661265.1). Lineage (NCBI taxonomy): Eukaryota > Fungi > Ascomycota > Saitoellomycetes > Saitoellales > Saitoellaceae > Saitoella > Saitoella complicata. The sequence goes on from NW_017567001.1 coordinate 444,689, forward strand.
GATTTGGAGAGAGGAGGGGTGTTACGGATTCGGTGATGACGACTCGTTTTGACGAGGAGCGCAGGAGGGAGGAGGCATCACTGGGGGAGGCGCCTGACCAGAGTAGGACGGTGATGAAGAAGAAAGCGGCGAGAGTCGCTATGACATATCGCGGTGGTATCATCCTCTTCTTCTTCTCTTCCACTTGTCAACACCGAGGTCTGTTGGTGGTGAACAGCAACATCGACCCGCGGGTGGTTTAGCCAGGGGGGTGCAGATCGTCAAAGTCTAAGCGCAGCTGCCCATGGAGCAACACGATGGTGCTTAAAAACCGGGAAGGGTGGACAAAGAGGGAACACCCCTCGAGATGGGACGATTGGTATCATTCATACTGCTAACAGACGTTATTGTGTACAGCGGTGGGAACACTTCCTCGAAGGCGTCTTGGACCTTAGCGTAATCAAGGAACTTGAGAGTTCCCATGATAATCAATCGGTCCAAATTGTAGTGTACTCTTTGAAAGACGCAAAGGTACTGGGAACTCATTTTTCAGTGATTTGAAGACCTCGCTCGTGCATTGCTGCTATGTGCAAAGTTCTTGACGGGCATTTCCGTACATGCACGAGAGCCCTGTAAGCGTAAGAGAAAACACCTCCAAGCAGCTCGAAAAAAGGTCTGGGAAACTCAGTAAGGGCTCAAAATGCTTGGGAAGATGTGTGCCGATGATCACCGCGACAAGGTAATCAACGAATATACTTCTGGGAAGGATGTCTACAATATTGCGACCAACATCGAGAGGTCTCCTCGCACAGTTAACCGCATTGGGAAAGAGATTCGAGGAGACAGGGCTTGCTGAGCGTAAGGGGAATTCAACCTGCGGGCGCAAACCGGCTATTGACAAGTTTCTGGGTTTGCTAAGTAGACTACTACTGCTTACGGGTACCACCAAGGACATCACTAAATGACCGCAGCAAATCAAGTACTTGTACAACAAGAACCCTACCCTCTATCAAGACAACTGTGCTGAGTTTCTCAACCATCAATTCGCTCCATCTCTATCGCGCTACCATTTCACCCGCTACCTGCAAAAGATTGGATATACCCGTAAGGTCTTAACCTTATGGGCAGCCCAGCGCAACCCCAGCTTACTCGTAAACCATGCCATTGAATTGGCTGACTATTGAGCGCACAGGTTCACGAAAATTTGGATACTCGCCGACCGGCACCCCCGCCATCCAGGAGAGGGTCTTTGGGTATTCGACACATTGAATTGTGCTGCCTGCATTGACTATTGAAGGTTTGAAGGCGCTACGCATCTTTCAGGGATCCTTTACTGCTGACCGATCCGTTGAATTCATCAAAGAGGACCTGCTACCAATCGTTGGTCCAATCCCTGGTCCAAACAGCGTCATTGTGCTTGATACTTGTCAAATTCATCATGATCCAAGGGTTGCTGAACTCTTAGTAAACCAACAATGAGTGCTGCATTGTTTCCTTACCACCATATTTGCCTGACCTCAACCCAATCGATCTCTGTTTCAGCATGTTCAAGGCCTGGATGAAGAGCAATAACAACGATCCTGACACCCTGTCTTGACCCTCCCTCTTTTATTCGCAAAGCGATTGAGTACATCAACACAGATCTCGAAAAGATCTGCAGTTTGTACACGGGCTGTGGTTATGCGCTGACCGGCATGGATTTGCGTCAATACGTTGATAACAACCATCAAATGGCCGCTCGAGCGGCTGAGCGGGTGTAGCTATCATTCGTTAGTTAGTCTCAGTGTTTTTTACCAATCGAAGGGACATTTCGTTCATTATTCAAGCACTTGCCGTTCTCACGGGTCATTTCCTTGACAAATTGGCTGGGAACTGCCCCACCTGCGTGACATGCAAGTGTAGCTTACTAGACTACTCACTTTGAGACAAGCATGTTGCACGCCCAAACCTGCATTAGCGTGCAGAATGCTTGACAACGTCATTTCGTGCTCGACGGAGTGTATGAGAGTTTAGTGAGCTTATTGCAAAAGAATCAAGCATCGTGGATTGAAAAGCAGTACAGTGCTGCTGGATACCTTTCCAAACCGGCCACCACTTGCGCATAATATTCACCATCCATCTTCACAGGCGGTAGGCCACTCGGCTCGATGTTCTTGAGATCGTCGAGCACTACTCCATTGTCGATGATCGCATCTCAAACCGTCGGACAATAGTCGATGTAGTCTGGAACCTTGGTCTTGAGACAGGCCAGAAACCCGTCCAAATCAACAGCAGCCGGCCCTTGAAGAGGGCTCGAGCCTCGGAGCATTTGCGGGTCAATGGTTGTGCTTGTTGGGGTCGGGGCCTGAGTGGACTGACTCGAGGGAGGTAGCAGCAGTAGATCGAATCGAGACGCAGTCACCGGTGTAGGTAGTTGAGGGACACCGGACAAAGAGCGCATGCTTTCAGGTGTTTCCGCTTGATCCATGGACTTGAATGGTTCGAGCAACCCAGCAAAAAGGGGATCATGGTTGGGCGGATCCTCGACAGTAACTCCAGGTTCTTTCGCCACCAAGTACTTGGACCATAGATTGAGGAGATCATTGGTAATGTATCGATGTTGGCCAAAAAAGGGATGAACATAGCAGTACTGCTGGTAATGCTTGGCGCATTCATGCTTAGGCTGCAGGGTCTGAACAGCAAGGGTCCTTTTGTAGCGTTGAGGATCATTTGCAAGTTCATTCGAAATGCCCTGGAGAGCACTGTTGGTAGCACTGTGCCTAGGTCGAGGGATGAGAGGCTTCCGAGCCTTGGACTGAGTCTGAGAGGCGTTGCACAGAGGTTTGCTGGTCGAACTCGAGTTGAGAAGCAGCCCTTGTAGGGTCGTAGTGTGTATCGATTAGGATGAAAGCTGACAATTCGCTGGTGCATCCCGGCTCCTCCCACGGCAGGCTTTCCAGTTGATGTCGGGCTTCAGGGAGTATTTGTTGACCCCTTCGATGACCATGTGATCATGACGGAGCTCCTCGAGGGCAAGATCAATCAAAAGCTGCTCTTGGTCAGCCCAAGACCTGACTGGATTGACCGTCCAGGGTGCTTAGGGGTACTTGTGGTTCTTTTCCGTAGTGACGAGAATGAAGACCTGGAAGTCGTTGAATCTGGTGATAGTATCAACAACGGTGCGTCTTCGTCTTTGAGTTCAATGACTGCCATAGGCCTTTTTTCCCTCCGGACTGTATTTGTAGGTGGTGGTGAGGCTGCTGCGCGTCGAGGATTTTGCAGGGTGACGTCCCCCGATACCAGCCAGAACAGTCAGCACAGAAACTCTCCACCAACACCCCCTACACCCGCCATGTCAGAAATCACAATCAACATCAAGTCAAGTCAAGGTATGGCAACATCGTGCACTACATGCATTGACAGCCATACTCACCACTCCCCTACAGACAAGAAATACTCCCTAACAGTCCCCCTCTCCCTCACCGTCCGCGAATTCAAAGACCGCGTCGCAGCCATCTCCGAAATCGAAGTCGAGCGACAACGTCTCATTTACAGTGGCCGCGTACTCAAAGATCCAGACACGTTGGAGAGCTATAAGATCGCGGATGGGAATACTGTGCATCTCGTCAAGGGTGCCGCTACGTCATCCACCTCCAATCAACCCGCTGCGGCCGCACAGGTTCCGCAGAGCGTCTCGGCGGGGATTAATCCAAGTAACCCTCTTAATGCCTTCACGAGTTCGCAATACGCAGGCCACCAAATCCCCCTCCCACCCCCCTCCCTCTTCGGCCCAGACGGTGGAATGACATTCCCCTCCACGGCCCCTGGGTCCTCCTCTGACCCCTCTTCCCTCCAACAAATGATGTCTGACCCAGCTACCCAAGCAGCAATGCACGCCATGCTCCAAGACCCCGCAATGCTCGATATGATCCTCGAGAGATCCGGGCTGAGAAATGTACCCGGAGCACGGGAGATGATGAGGAGTGAGGGGTTTAGGAGGGCGATGTTAGATCCGGGGGTTTTGGGGAGGGTTGGGGAGATGGGCGGGATGATGGGTGGACAGCAAGGGAGTTTTCCGGCGCCGGGGGGACAACAGCAGGGACAGCAAGGGCAGCAGCAGGGTGTGGGGGCAGGACAGCAGCCTAATCCCTTCGCGGGTATCTTTGGCCCTGGATCTATTTTTGGTGCTGGTGCCGCTGGTGCTGGTGCTCCGGGTGCTGCGGGTGCAGGAGCACAGGCGAACCCGTTGGCGGGGTTGATGTCCATGTTTGGGGGTCCCGCCGCCGGTGCCGGTACTGGTGCTGGAGCTGGAACAAACCCCTTCGCTGACCCCGCCCTCCTCGAGATGCTCATGGGCGGTATGGGCGGTGCTGGCGGCATGGGAATGAACAACCCCTCCACCGAGGCCGAGACCGACACGAGGCCCCTGGAGGAACGATATCAAACCCAGCTTGGGCAGTTGAATGATATGGGTTTCCTCGATTTCGAGAGGAATATTGCGGCGTTGAGGAGGAGTGGGGGGAATGTTCAGGGGGCTATTGAGGTTCTGTTGAGTGGGGGTGTTTGAGTTGTCGAGGTTGAGGGTATGAAGTGAGGGGTGTGGTATAGGGTTGAGGTTGGTAGAGTATTTTGGACTAGCTGGATTATTGCGCGAGTATCAATTGTTGTTGCGAGTGGTCGCACGGAGATATCGATATCAGTGAAAGTTGTATTAACGATAAGGGAATGTGGGGTATTACTGGTTATCAATACTCGAGAGAGGCCCGCTGCTCTCTTCTTTGCTCCCGTCCAAATCCAATCAAACCGGCTCCTTATTCTCCGACTCTCAATACCAAAACCTCTCTCTCTTCCTTTCCTTTCTCCTGCCAATTCCAAAAGAAAACAGCCCTCCCCCCCCTCTCCTCCACCCCACCCCTCAAAACCCCTCAAAAACACCCCCAAACTCATCTTCCCCACCCCCCCCTCCACAAACCTCCCCCCTAACTCTCCCCCACTCAACCTCTCTCTCTCCCCCCCCAACCTCCTCATACACCTCGAAATTCGACCGATCCCCCTCGCCCCTAACGACCGGCACGATCGGTGGACGGACTTGACAGTGTTCGAGGGCGTCCCAGTCGAGGGCGGAGAAGAATGCGTGGCGGCGCACGTCCAGGGAGCCATGGGAGAGGGTGCCGAGGCGGCGGGAGAGGTCTGGGGTTAGGAGGGATAGGATGAATGAGCGGGAGGGGGCCTCGATGTGTGGTGTGGAGGAGGAGGAGGAGGAGGAGGAGGAGGTGGGGAATCGGACGCGTCCTTCGATGATTTTTTCGTAGATCCCGAAAGGGTTGTCGGCGTAGAATGGAGGGTATCCGACGAGCATTTCGTACGTCAATATCCCCAGTGCCCACCAATCCACTCCCTCCCCGTGGCCGAGTGAGCGTATGATTTCTGGCGCCAAATATTCTGGGGTTCCGCAGAGTGTCCACGTCCGACCCCTCCCACCCGTGCTAGGCGACGACAAGTGTTTCGCGAACCCAAAGTCCGTTAATTTGATATGTCCCGTCTCCGCCAACAATATATTCTCGGGCTTGAGATCACGGTAGACGATGGAATGGGCATGCAAGAACTCGAGCGCCAACACGATTTCCGCGGCGTAGAATTGTGCGACGGGGGTGGGGAAGTGTCCGGCGCGGCGGAGGTGGGTGAAGAGTTCTCCGCCCGGGATGAATTCGAGGAGCATGAAGAGGGAGGTGCGGGTTTGGAAGGAGGAGTGGAGGGAGGTGAGGAAGGGGTGGCCCCCGTGGGCGTGGTGGGGGGAGTGGGAGGGGGAGATGGCGTGGAGGATTTGGGATTCGTTGAGGACGTGTTCGAGTTGTTTTAGTTTTAGGACGGTTGCTTTTGCGAGAATTTTTAGGGCGAAGAATTGGGGTTGAGCGGAGGAGCGGCGGCGGTGGGGGTCGTGTGGGATGAGGTTGGAGTGGGAGGGGTTTGGGGAGCGGGGGGGAGCTGTTGGGGACGGGTTTAGGCGGGCCAAATACACCCTGCCAAAGGTTCCCGTGCCTATGGCATCGGTGTTAACATCGTACACGGTTGTTTGATGGGACGACAGATAGATGACATACCCAACGTCTCCAATAACTCCAATCCATCAATATCAGGCTCATGTTCATCATCGATACCACTCTCGCTAGCGCTCTCCCCTTCAAACCTGCTATCCCCACCATGGCCATGGCCACCACTCGTGTCGAATTTCCAGACATCTTCCCATACGGGCTGCGTACCCGGACTCACATCCGTACCATCGTGGATTCCGGCGTCGCAGGAATGGGAGAAACTGTATGGCGGGGGCATATCGAGGGACATCCTGTGTGGAGGAGGAACTTCATTGCAACTGGGGAGGTTTGGGTGGACATGTGCTGCGTATAAGGTGCGGCTTGTGCGTGCGGTGCACTGCTTGTGCGGGGGATCCCAAATTACCGGTGCCGGCCCTCCTCCGCGACCTAAGTACTCCCTCCGCCATGTTTGTACCACCATAGGGCTGGCTACCTTGGAGTAGGTTATAAAACAATGCTGCTATCAGGCCTCCACGGACATCGCGGCCGTTTAGCCATCCTCGCATCGATCTTGCTCGCGTTTTGGTCTCTTTCTCTGTTTCTCCGGACTACCCCATCCCCCAGCACCATCAAACATCCTCAATCCGGATCTCTTCCGAGCAGTGACCCTTTCATCGAGGATGACTTGGAGTTGGAGTTAGCAAACACACCCCTCTCCGCAATCTACTCTACCCTCGACCTCCTCCTCTCCCTCCACCTCTCCCACCCACCCCTCCCCTCATCCCAAACCTACCTAGCCGAAACCGCTCGACTCGCACGAATCCTCACCTCGATCTCCGCTTGGCCCGCAGGGGTTGATGAGAATCAATTGGGGTTGGTGTTGGAGGAGCGGGTGCTGGGATATTTGGATACGGCGGGGATTGAGAGGAGGGTTGAGGGGGCGGGGGGTGCGAAGGGGGTTTTGGGGTGGGTGTGGCAGAGGATTGGAGAGGGGGGTCGGGGGAGGGGGGTTGTCGTTATTGTTGATCCGGGGAGGGGTGGGAAGGGGGTTGAGAGGGAGTTGGAGGTATTTGTGAAAGGGTTACGAGAAGGTGTGAAATGCACCCTCCCAATCGAGATCACATACGCAGGCGAGTATGCTCTGAGCGAAGCCCAGCGCGATTTCCTCCGAGAACACCTCGACATCACCCAGATCAAATTCATCGACATCTTCGAATCCCCCCTCTTCCTCAACCCCCGCTCCCCAACCGGCCTCCCACTCAAGTCTGTCACCTCAATCACACCCTACGCCATCCTCGCGTCCGAGTTCGAGGAGGTGGTTGTGTGTCGTCCCGATACCATATTCCTTCAGAACCCGCAAACGCTCTTTTCGGCGTCTGAATACAAGACGAATGGAGCGTTGTTTTTCCATCCAGCCCTCATCAAAACCGATTCGACTACGTGGCATGAACGCACTGATTGGATCATATCTCAAGTAGGGGCGGAGGGGGTATCGAGCGAGCTGTCGCACTCTAAGTTTTGGGCATCACAAGCCGACGGTATGTCAACCCCCGATTACGTATTCGTGATCAGTAAGAAGGAGAGGGAGATGGTCTACGCAGTAGGCTTCGCGGGGTGGATGGCCCTTCCGAACGTCCGCGACCATTGGCTTCATACCTGGGGCGGGAACGAGGGCGAGGTGATGTGGTTGGCGTGCGAGATGATGAGGGTTGCGTATGGCTTCTCCTCATCTTGGGCCGGAGCGATTGGCGTTTTGTCTGAGAATGGAGCGGAGGTGTGTGGGGGGAGGGAGGTGTACGTTATCAAGGATCGTCCGGTGTGGTTTGGTGGGGGGTTGATGAAGCATGAGGGAAGGGGATGGGTTGGGGCTAGGGAGATGGCGTGGACGGAGGGGGAGAAGGTGGAGTGGGGGAGTGGGAGTGGGAATGGGACGTGTGTTGGGCTTAAGGAGGGGAGGTGGAGGGATATGACGGGAGGGTGTGATCTAGTGGTGGAGAAGATGGTGGGGATTGCGGAGGAGGTATATGCCAGAACCTTAGCATAACTGTTTTCAATATAGCTGATCGATCCTTGTATGGAAATCCTGATCGATCAACACGTGCACCGCAACAACGTCATGACTCGCACCAGCCCGACTCCAGCGCAAACCGTAAGATCCCCTCCCCAACGACCAATTCACCGTCAATTGAGTCTCCAATCCCGCCTGTCGACAATGCCTCTCCCACTTCGCCGCAAACCCCCAATCACTACCCCACCCAACCTCCTCCTCCACCTCATCAAAAACCTCGGGTTTATCTCCGCGTCCCTCATCTTCCTGCCCTTCAGTTTGACGGTCTTGTTTTGGGCCACGGTTTTTAATTGGGTTTTCTCGGAGGAGAAGGGGAGGGTGAGGGCTGGTGAGAGGAGGATGACGGTCATGGTTTCGGGGGGACGGGCGACGAAGGGTTTGGTGCATATGAGGGCTTTTGCTAGGTACACGCACTTGCGGTGATCATGAATATCGATCGTAACTGATGATTGTGTGTGCATAGAGCTGGGCACCGTGTCATTGCTGTCGAGGAACCCTCGCAATCCCTCAACGCTGCCAGATTCTCGAAGTATGTGGCGGCGTACTATGCACTCACCGACCCCCTCAAGTCTCAAGATGCGTACACGAATCGGCTCGTGGAGATTGCGCGACGCGAAAAGGTGGACGTGTTCGTCCCCGCATCTGGTGTGGCTACGACATTATGTGACGGACATGCGAAGCCTGCACTCGAGAAGTTGGGTGTGAGGGTATTGCAGTTCGATGCTGACCTTGGCTACAAGTTGGATAAGAAAGATGCGTTTATGGGGTTGTGTCGGGACTTGGGTCTCGAGGTCCCGGAGACTGTGTTGGTGAGGAGCGTGGAGGATGTTATGGACTTTTCATGGGAGAAGAAGAGGGAGGAGGGTAAGAAGTTTTTGTTGAAGTGTGTTGGCGTCGACGATAAGACGAGGAATGATATGACATTGTTTCCTTGGGATGATTTGGAGGGGATGAGGGGTTATGTCAATACGTTGGGTATCACGGATGAGAATCCGTATATCATTCAGGAGTTTGTGAAGGGGACTGAATACTGCTGGTAGCACCCGCTGCTTCATCTCTATGGACATAGCTAATGTGGGTTCTACAGCCAATCCGTTGCTATTGACGGTGTCGTCCGTACGTTTTCTTGTTGCGAGAGTAGCGACCTCCTCATGAACTACGCACACATCACCCCCGCCTCCGGTCCCTCCGCCTCGAATGCCCGTCAGATCGCGAAACAATGTCTGGACTTCACAACCGAGTTCTGCAAAAAGGTACACTGCGAGCATCGTGTTTAGTTGACCCTCCCAACATGTACTGATCGCAATGTGTACAGATGAACATCACCGGCCAGATCTCGTTCGATTTCATTGAGAGGGATGGAAGGGTTTTGCCGATCGAGTGTAATCCGAGGACGCATACTGCGAATACGTTATTGGCGAATCATCCTGGGTATGCGCACGCGTATCTCGCTTCTCCTCTTGCGAATGCGACGTATGGGCCAGAGGGCCACCAAGGGCAGTTTAACGGCAACGGCAATGGCAATGGCAATGGCAATGGGCACGGCAAGGTTTCGTCTTCTCGGCATTTGTGGCCGATTCAGCCGTCGCCTGCTGAGCCGCCGACGTACTGGATTCCGCACGAGATTTTCGATGCGATTCGGTACCTTGATCCATTGACGCTCGTCTACCGTCTGATGCTGGAGAGGGAGGCACAGTGGGATTGGAGAGATCCTGTACCGGGAGTGTGGTTGTACCACGTGTACTGGCCGTCGGTGTTGTTGGAGAGTTTGCTGGGAGGAAGGAGGTGGACGAGGATTAATGCGAGTACGGGTAAGGTGTTTTGGTGTTAGATGAGAAATTAATGGAGGGAGCCGAAGGATGTGAGGTTGTGGTACATGCATGATTGAGATGGACATTGTTGATTTGGTGTGGATATGAGCCGTACTATGCATCGCTAGAATACGAACGAGAACGTTGAGGACGCAAATGAGACGTCGTACGTAGGATTGATTGCCTTTCTACACTGCTCCATCCCCTTTATGTCGAATGAATCTTCTTGACGATCGCGATGGCGAACTCGACGTTCATGATTTCCCATAGCGGGTAAATCCGCTTGCAGTATCGAGCGCACAGACCCGCGCTGCAACGGGCTGCACATCAACACAACGGCCAAGCCTCCAACACAACCCTCGACCAGCAGTCATCTCCACCCGCAATCATGGGCTTCGCAATGCTTCGACGGCCATTGGGGCTGATCATCGCCGCCTCTGTCATCCTGCTATTCACGACATGGGGCTTCCTCACAACGGACTACGCGCCCCGGAATGTCCCTTTTTCGGTGCCGTTTAGGAAGGCAGCACCGCCGACGCCGCCGCCGTCGCCGTTACACGTCGACGTGATTGAGACCGGAGGGAGTCATGATGAGGTCACAGCGGCGCTCGTGTACGCGTTCTCCCAGCTTCCGTCGACCACGATCGGGTTGTATCTATTGTTAAAGAGATACGGTATCAGCGAGATTTACGACTCTTTCTTCCCTACTGCGGAAGACGAGCGGGGTCAACGCCTCATCGACCCAAATCGTGGTCCGGATGGGTTTTCGTTGGAGAAGGTGAAGACCACGAGCCCGGATGTGGTCGTGTTGACGACGTGTGAATTGGATATTTTTCATCGGAAGGAGCCGCTTGGGTATTTGTTGCAAGAGGGAAAAACGCACTTGTTTTGTACGATTCATCATGCGGATCGGTGGAATACCTCGACCGCGGCGGGGGAGAAGTTGGTGGGTGCGTTGAAGCCTTGGGTTGAGGCGGGAAGTGTGACGTTTTTGACGCTTTCGGAACATGTTTCGAAGTATTTGCATTCGGACATCTTGCCGACGTGGCCGGAGATGACGTCTCCCCCGAATATCCAGGCATTTGCGCCGGTATTCCCGGTTGTCTTGAAGAATGAGCAACCAGATTTCGCGATCACGCAGAAAGAAACTGCATTCACCCTCCAAGGCGATTTCGACGCCAAAAGACGCAACTACACCAAAATCCTCTCCCAGCTCCGCGAGATGCTGAAAAGTGGAAGCGAGACGGCGAGTACCCTGACCATGCACCTCCTCGGCCATGGTCCAGTTCCGACGATTCCGGAGGAGGTGGCGGGACATGTCAAGATCGATAAGAATCTGGATTATGTACCCTTTTACTCCACACTATCGAAGAGTTTCGCGTTGATCACTGCATTCGCCTCTGAAACGTACTTTACCGAAAAAGCCTCCTCATCCGTGCCCGCATCTCTCATCTCCGGGTGTCCACTCGTCGCGGACCGCAAACTGCTCGACACGTACACCTATTTGAACGAGGATGTGGTGTGGTTGAAGGAGGAGGGGGAGGATGATATGGATGCGGTGAAGAGGGTTGTGATGGAGATGGGGGAGAAGGAGTTTAGGGAGAAGAGTGAGAGGGTTAGGGAGAGGAACCGGGGCTTGTATGTGGGGAATGTGGAGAGGTTTGGGGGGTGGGTTGAGGGGTTTAGGAGGGACAGGGAGGTGGAGCGGGAGATGGATTAGATTGATTACAAGAAGATTTGTGGATCGGAAGATATTAATGTTGACGGTGGTTCACGTAGCATACATGACATCGCTGGGATTGGAAATTGGAAGACTTGGGTCTCAGATAACGTTATAACATTAAATTGGAATGTTCGGCTATGGCTATATGACTTTGACTTTTGCATTGGTGAACTAGCTATAGAAACGCTACACACAGCTGGGCGATTCTTCGTTGATTCTGTAACCGTAGAAATGTGGCAAGCAATTTATTCATGGAGCAGCAGTCAGGCCTTGGGCTTGATACGGGGGAAGGTCCGCCCGGTATCGGCATCACCGCTATCATCTCCGCATCCTCACAAGCTAAGAGACAGCATAAACATGTCCCAGAAGAAAAGGAAGCAGAAAGCGGCTCAGGGTCTCAGGGCCGGTCATGGCCTTAAATATCCCGATACAGTCATCCTGATCTTGAGCCTAGCGCTCGCGAACGGGCACGTAGACGACACGGCATACTGGACTTGATCAACGTCGAAGAAGCTAGGCATTGGAGAATGAATTAGCAAACTAATTGCAGCTTATTGAAACTGGTAAACTGTTCAGGTGCGACCGGGTTCCAAGGTAATCCAATAATGGCGTGGGCGTTCACATTGCTCCTTCGTCCGAGCGATAGCCGTAGGGAGACGGCGATAACAACGAACTAGAGTAGGTGCGGAGCTCAACACCTGGGTACATCGGGATGCCAAATTCGTCATCAGCAACCAATGCTCGAGTCTTCGTCTTCGGGTTGAGCAATCCCTGTTGATCAGACTCCGCTGATTCGAGGTTCCATTCCGAGTTCTCACCGCTGACATGGAAATTCGTTTTCACATCATCGAAACGCTTCAAAGCTTCGTTAGCTGAGATGCGACTGCTCACTCCGGGCGAAGGCCGAAGGGCTCTGGTAAACCCTGGTAAGGTTGTGCTGTCGTCCATGATAGCACGTTGAATCGTCGTACGCCCTTTGTTGCTGCACGCTTCCCACAGAGCAATTGGAATCATCCAGCCAAGAAGAGCAAGAGGCCAAAGAGTGAGTCGTTGCCTGATTGCTGAGGTGTCGTCGTACACTTGAACCGGTAAAAGGGCACCGGCAGTAAGGTTGTCGTCTTCCCAGTTCCAGAGGTCATTGTTTGCCTCAAGCAACCAAGAAGACAGCCAGGCCGTGGTTAAGTGAGACATAAGTAACTCTGTCGCGTTCTTATCAAATGCAGAAGGATCGTTAAGCTTCAAACCTGTCAATGCTGCGAAGAGGAGAGCTGATGAGTTGAACTCCTGCTGTGCAAGATCGTAATTCGAGAAAGCGGAAGAGCCATCAACAGGTGCGACATCCAATGCTCTCTTGCGGTTGGGTTCCGCTACGAAAGTCCGATTACCGGGACAGAATACTGCTTCTTCATCGCGCCAGAAAGATATTGAACATGAACCGATTCAGAAGGAGTTGTCTGTAGAAGAGCCCGTCAGAGCATAGCGGTTCACTGTAAACCATGGGCCCGTACTTGCGTTGTTTTCGGCTACGAGAACATCGATACCCAGTTTACCCATATCGTCACGAGCGATCGGCGAGGAGACGCTGAATGGTATGAGGATACCCACAGAAACCTCCCACGCTGTACAGAAGATGCTCCCATCGAAGCCTTCCTCCAACAGGGCCGAAACATTGCCTTGGCATGTCACATTCACAGGTGCGTCTTCCTGAAAAAGGTACACGCCAGGCGTTTCCCAGCTGAAATTTGTGTGTGGGAATGGCGTGTCTACGGTGCCGTCTCCACACCAGCCCACACCCACGACAAAGTCGTGGGATGAGACGCAGATAGGGCCCTCGTAAGGCGAACAGGAGAAGTAACGCCTTCGCAGATGCCTTGGGCAATTGCCGTTTGAGGAGATACAGGCGCCCAACAGGTTGCGGCTGGAAGGGCGATGCCATTCGACTGAGGGATCGTCTCGTCCATCATAGCTAGTCGAAACATCTGCTAGTCGCATGAGCCATCATTGCCGGGTGTCACGGTATAGACTCCATTCGTCACATTGTAAGTATTGAAGAGCAAGGACTGTGCAGAGACACTGGTCCTCGTAACGTTCGTGGACAATTCCAGATACGAATCGGTAAAAGTTGACGCAAGCTCAATACCAACCATGTTGAGAATTCCAAAAGCAACCACTGCCAATGTCCTCGTCAACACCACCCTCATGCGCTTGTTCATTGATAGGTTGTACAGCAGAGTGACAGATGAACCAGTACTGACCATAGAGTGAAGCTCGTGCACTCCGAGTCTTTCTCCAAGGGAAGACTCACGTAGCTGCGTGACTCCACGGCGGAGGAAGTGGTACAGGATGAAGCTTGCTATGAAGGTCGTAACGTGACGGATGATGGTATACATCAATTAAGACAAGTCCTGCGGTCATCCATGCTGGTGCCGTAACAGTGGCAACCATCAAAACTCTCGAGATCTCCTCCTTATAATGGGCAATTGTGGTATTAGTTGAGTTCGTAGCCATGGGTCAACGGACGGAATCAACAGGAAGTCGTGATCTGTAGTATGAGAGCCTGGAGCAATGCACCGGACATCCTGAGCTTTTGAGGGTGGTCTATCCTATGAGCGGCTCGCGTGCGAAATGTATGTGCTTGGGCTCAGACTGCGGACTGAACACGTTTTCTGGAATACCGTGCACGGCAGATGATGATACCACGAGCCGAAACGGAAACAGGGTAACCCTAAGTAAAATATGTACCGGCATGTATCCGTCTATCTTGCATGTTACAGCGCCTGTTTGAATGGGACCAATATCTCTTGGCCCAGTCCAAAGCAATGCAGATGCAAATGTACTCCCCGAGCTTCACATGTCCTAAAGATATCCAGTGAAATAGTCGTGCAATGCGGCGACTTCATGACTAAGGACTCAGATTTGACGCACCGAAAATGTCACGAGCGACGCCGAAAGGAAGCCGCCTGAGCTGAGTGATGAACTCTTACCGGCTGAATTACCAACCCTCACGTTGATCCATGATGTAAATGCCAGGATTTCTCACCATGGCCCAATGACATGGGTGGTGAATGGGCCGTGCGTAAGGTTACCTCGCATGCGCAGCACGCAGCAGTCGATCCACAACCGAGCGCCCAGCTGCTTCCCGACGTAACCGCCATACTGCAGCTGCCCAGGTGTATGAAGCCCCAACCAACCCCATCCTCCGAAATTCTGCATCAGCAATAACAGCTCGTTAACATCCTTCATTGACTGCTTGCTTACGTCTTGATTCGTTCGCGCTGGCGTTGACAACGAATCACCCCGCTTCCGATCCTTCCTCGAACTCATTTGAGGACTTCACGATCCATACGAAGATGCACCATCATCGCGGTTCAGAGTCACAGTCTTCTCATTCTTCGTCCGCGTCCGATTCAAGATCCATTTCTCCCGGATCACCAGAAACAGCGCGTCCTGATATCGGTCCCCTCCAAGACGCAGGTCAACTCGATAACAATCGAGCAGCGACGTCTCCAGGCCCGCAAGGAACACCGAACTTCAGCCCGAGCTCATATACGCGTGGCGAACGGTACGGATCGAAGAGTTACTTTGCGGAGAGGAAGAGACGGGGGAGTAACGATAGCATTGACTCGGACGTATTGCTCGATCACCGCAATCAGGCACAGTCGTTACCTCGCAACAGCTTCATGATGCCGAGGGCGAGCGTTGCGGGTGGTGGACATAGAGGAAGCAGACTATGGATTGCGCCAAAGGATCCGAACAATCCTCCAAGTGATGGCGAACCGGCCAGTGAAGCGTCAGATAGCGAAGGTTCGAGTGAGGAGGACAAGGACGAGAGTTCCTCGTTGCTGAGAAAGGGATCTCAGGCCGGACGTCAGCACAGACCGTCACTTGCGAAACGAACGTCGTCAAATCGGCATCGACACCGCTCTCAACGTTCACGGATGACGCCTATTTCGGAGGACCTTGTTTCGCATCGTGATGGGTATGGCACTATGCCTGGTACGGCGTCTTCGTCACCTACCGACCGAAAGAGTATCAACAATCCATCGTCCGTTCCATCATCCTATGCGTCACCGCCGCCATCGCAAAGACGTCCGACTGCTGGTCGACCCAGCGTGTCAGGAATCAACTTGTCCGGTCAGCGCATACAGCTTCCAATTGCTCAGAGAGCGCTGCCGGGCGAGGATCTCCCACCTTCTGGGGTCGATATGGGAAGTCTGCCTCATGCTCTCAGCTCCGGGACGCCCTCCGAGGCAGGCGATGGCAGGTTGTATGATGACCCTACCGACACGCACTCTGACGCTGGGGACAGACCATGGGAAGGAGAAGATAATAGGAACAGAAGTCAGAGTAAGGCGGAGGAAGATGTGTGTTTTCCCGTCGAGGACACGACCACTGGAGAAGCCATGTATTCTTGGCCGAATTACGATGTTTTGGATGATTGGACGCGAGAAGAGAAGCCTGAGTATGGATCGGGCGATGAGGAGTCGAGTTCGAGGAGTCCGTCGAGGGTGAGGGTCCGAAGGTTGAGTGAGCCCGCTGCGGTGGAAGGGAGATTGAGGTTTAGGGGACAATGGTCCGGTAACCCGAAACCGGAGGAGGAAAGGCCGTGGAGGTTTACGTTTTTCTCGGAGAGTGTTGGTGGGACGGTACATTCGCCGTCCATGTCTGATATCCTCCGTGAGGGCGAGAGGTGGGAGGACGTATTGGGCAAGGATACGGGATTATGGTGGCTCGATGTGAATCAGCCTACCGATTCCGAGATGAAGATGCTCTCCAAAGCCTTCGGTATCCATCCCTTGACCACCGAAGACATCAGTATGGAAGAGACGCGAGAGAAGGTCGAGTTGTTCCGGAATTACTACTTGGTCAGTTTCAGGAGTTTTGAGCAGGATCCTGCAAGTGAGGATTATTTGGAGCCGGTGAACATGTACATCGTGGTATTTAGGGATGCGGTTATCTCGGTGTGTAGCCATCAAGATCTGTGTTTGTAGTTGAGCGCTGACGATGATTTCATACAGTTCCATTTTACGCCTACGCCGCACCCAGCAAACGTCCGTCGACGTATTCGGCATTTGTCTGATTACATCACCGTATCTTCAGATTGGATCTCATACGCTCTTATCGACGATATCACTGACGCGTTCGCTCCGCTCATTCATCGTATCGAATACGAAGTCGACGCAATCGATGACGTTGTCCTGAAGATGCACTCTGGATCCGACGAGTCTGATTCCGAAGACGAAGGAGAAAATGGTGGAAACATGTTGAGGCGCATCGGCGAGTGCAGAAAGAAGGTTATGGGTCTTTTGAGGTTGTTGGGGAGTAAGGCGGATGTCATCAAGGGGTTCGCGAAGAGGTGCAACGAGCAGTGGGATGTTGCGCCTCGAAGCGAGATCGGGTTGTATCTCGGCGATATTCAGGATCATATCGTTACCATGGTTCGTTGCTGTTCTGATTGGGGTTCTTACATGTGCTCTGTTTGACTAACCGCAACGTACAGACCCAAAACCTGAACCACTACGAGAAGATGTTGTCGCGATCACACTCCAACTACCTCGCCCAAATCTCCATCAACATGACCCGCGTCAACAATGAAACGAACGATGTCCTCTCGCGACTCACGGTCCTTGGTACGATTCTCGTTCCGCTTAACCTCGTTACGGGATTATGGGGTATGAACGTCGAAGTGCCTGGACAGAACCATAGTGGGTTGAGTTGGTTCTTCGGGATCTTGAGTAGTTTGGCGGCGTTTGCGATTTTCTCGACGATCATGGCGAGGAGGTATGGAGTTGTATGAGAGGAAGGGAGGTGGGAGAGGGAAGAAAATGAGGGCCGCAGCTGGCTGCGCATAAAGGAGGGGAAAGGAGAGTATGAGGTTAACGATGAAAATTGAATGGGAAATGGATCGTTTCATATGAACATTAACTCTGCCTCTGATTAGATTAACTGGGAAATGATATTTCCCACGCTTCCGGAGCGTAAACGGGCCACCTTCTTGGTATTCTTACCGGATAGATCAACGTAGTAGCGGACCTCACACATGATCACGATAGTGGACGAACAGCAAGAATATTTTGGCCCGAATAATGCACAACTTGACGCAACTTTCACACACCCATGTCCGCCATCCTCACTATTTATCGTACACACCTGTCTCAAATATTGACATAGTCAATGCTGGACCCATTGAACACGGAACTCAGTCCTTCGGTCCCTCCTTTTGAACACCCTTATCCCGGCCAAACCCCTCTGGCCCACTCGTCGTCACACCCGCATTTGGCTGACTAGCATTACCACTTTCCTCCTTCTGCTTTCCCTGGGTCAATGGCTTTCCATCCATGCCGGTAGGAGTCTCCTCAGACTGGGCAGAGGCGGGCTTCCGGTGGGAATCGATCTTAGAGGTCTCAGGGTGAGATGGGGGAGGAGGGGTGTCTTGACGACCTGTGCCGGAGGTGGAAGAGGAGAGGAAGGGGGTGATTGTGAAGGTGCGAGTTGTAATACGGCCGCCGGTGCGCCGGGTAATGCGATTGGGAGTGGTAAGGACGTAACGGCGAAGAGATGTCATTGTGGTTTTTGTCGTAAAGTCTGGAGCAGCTGGTGGAGGTCCTTTTCAAGTACGATTCACAGCAGCTGAGGTAGATGCGGGGATATCGAATGTCCTACGATCATGATTCTCGATGGTGACGTAAAGATGATCGAGTCGGACGACCGGACAACTGACGACCTTGAACTCAAATATCTTTTCAGAATGAGTGCAAAATGGAAAAAGAGCAGCCTGAAGCCTGTCAAGGCTTCATAATTGCCGTGGTCACTCGGCTAATTCTGCCTGGGCGGAAGTGACATAACGCTCGCGCAATATGGCCCTCGATGCATCCACACCTTAAATTCCTCGCCCGGCCAAACCGTTCTTCCTCCCTAGCACGAGTTTCAATTGATCCATACCACCTATACTACCGCAATGTCTTCGCCCTTCCAAACAATAGCCCTCTTCGGCTCGACAGGTCATCTCGGCGCGTTCTTCCTTCAAGCTCTCCTCGATCCTCCGAACTCATCTTACAAGCCCACGATTCGCACCTTCGTGCGTCCCTCCGAGAAGGAGGAGTTCGAGAACTTGCCTAAGGACGAGAGGATTGAAGTTGTTGTGAGCGAATTGAAGGATGAGGCCGAGATGGTGGAGAAGTTGAAGGGCGTGGATGCCGTCGTCAGCGTGCTCAATGGTCCAGGAATCGAAGCGCAGTACGAGATCCTAGAGGCGGCAGTGAAAGCGGGTAAGTAACCATGCTTTACTCCTTCGACCCACGTACGGAGACTAACTTCTCGTAGGCGTCAAACGCTTCATTCCCTCCGAATTCGGCTCCCATCACACTTATCGCCCTCCATCCTCCTCTGTTCACTACAACCCCGCCTTCACCTCCCTGACGCACGCCATGTGGGACTCCAAAGCTAAGTTCAACGAGTATCTTACTCTCCATGCTGCTATCGACGAGGGCACGCTCTCATACACCATCATCGGCTGCGGCGACTTCTACAACCAAGCCTGGGAGCCATTCTGGTGCCCGTGGGCGGATGTCGGGAAGGTGAAGAGTCAGAGTGAGGTCGTTGTACCAGTCGTTGGGGACGCGGAAGCAAAGGCAGAGTTTTCGCATATCGGCGATGTAGCAAAGTACACCGCCGCCCTCCTCTCCCGTGATCCCAACATCTCGGAGAACAAGACACTGAACTTCCCTTCGCACACAGTCTCACAAGCGCATTGGGCTGAATTGATGGAGAAGTACTCGCCGACGCCGGTCAAGCGCCAAACGTTCTCGTTGGATGAAGCGCACGGGATCATCGCCGATCCTGATTCGGCGCCTGAGGAGTTGAAGAGTACGAGTCCCTTCCCGCCGGATTTTTGGTTCATTGTGAAGAGCGCGCAAGGAGAGGGGAGGTTTAGGAGGCCGAAGGGCGAGGTTCATAAGGAACTGTTCCCTGAAGTGGAGGTGTTGGGTTTGGAGGAGTATTTTGAGGAGCAGTTCGGGAGTCGCAAGGTGTAGGAATGCTACGGCGTTCACATAATTCGGCTAGTGTATGGTTTAGTCGAGACGGATCTTCGACGGAGTCCCAGAGCGTAACTTCAAGGCGGACCGTGCACACGCAAGACTCACGCAACCTTGAACCCTGCAGGATAGTGTGGATATGCAGTGCTTTGTATTACTATTTGGCCTTAGGTTTTTCATCTCCATCGTACATCTCAATTGCTGGAATCGGTTACTGTGCCTTTGCATCCGCCAGCGCCTGACCCTCCTTCCTCCCCTCGATCTTCTCATCGCGTGCGTAACCCATTCTCTGAACACCAACAGCCTTTCCGTAAACAAGCTCACCTCCCAAACCGGCAGAGAAAGCAATACCACCCATAGCGATCGCACTCAGAAGGACGTTGCCGCCAGTGGGGTGGAAGCCGGGGATCTTTCTGCGGACCCACCAGTTGTAGGTCGAGATGGAGAATGCGACGGCGTTTAGTGCACCGTGGTAGAGTCCGATACGGACGGATCTGTCGACGTATTCCTCGTGCGACTTGGGGTGTGTGAGTTCCTTGTCCTTACGGTTGATGCCGCCGGTCTTGTATAGCTCCCACAATTCTGCGCTTCCGGAGGTGATGGACGGGATGGAAGTGAGGAGACCAAGGATGTTGCTGACGTAGCCAAACTTGGAGATGTCGGCGAGGTAAGGTGTGAAGCGCGCCAAGGGACCGAGGTGCTGGATACCGTAGTGAAGGAGATCGGCAGTGTATGCAGCGGAGAGGAAGGTGAGAGGGAAGTGGACCGTCATGGGGTGTGTTGGGTGAGAGTTGCGGACGGGCCATTCGAAGTGGCCGAGCTCGACGACGGAGTAGAGGTTGTCAAGGATACCCATGATGTTTGCTTGTGATGTTTTTGGTGGTGAGTTTGGCGGAGAACAGACGGCTGACTGCAGCTGGATTTAACGTGCGGTCGCTTCGATTCTCGACGGTGACGTCATGACGTCATTCACATCTGGAATCGTCACGTAACCGATTGGCGCGCACTCGAAGTTCTTAGTTATATAAGGGTTTATATAAGGGAGTAAAGCTCCCTTATATATATTGACGCTTGAATGCCAGATTCTTACAAGATACGTTGTATAGTTGTCAAACATATCATTCCGATTGGAAAAATCGTGGCGTCAAGGACGATATGTTGGATCCAGATACTAGCTCGAAAAAAACGTAATTTCTCTTTCGCAGTAGGAAAATGATTATCACATATCTCATCGAAGCAAAACCCCAACCTAAAGTCATGAAAACGTCATCTCACCCAAGAACTGTATTCTCGTTGACAAGGTGAAAACTTGTGAGAAAAACATTGAGTAACTACATGACTGTCTCCAGGTCGAGATAACCAAGTCCACCGAGGAAAATGTCAGCCGACAGATTGTTTGCCTCGCAATTGAAAAGGTCAAGCCAAATGAGCAAAATGTTACCTAAGTAAACTAGAAATGACGGTAGTAAGGTTTAGGTAAAGAGAGTGCAGTTATGTGATACAAAAGCCCACGGAGTACTTGATCAACTTGGATTTGAAAGCGTCGTCAACTTAGGGTTAGGGTTAGGGTTAGGGTTAGGGTTAGGGTTAGGGTTAGGGTTAGGGTTAGGGTTAGGGTTAGGGTTAGGGTTAGGGTTAGGGTTAGGGTTAGGGTTAGGGTTAGGGTTAGGGTTAGGGTTAGG